>NC_061517.1:15705000-15755000 GCF_022379125.1 Scophthalmus maximus | reverse complement strand
AAAAAAAAAAAAAATTAAAACCTCAATTCATCATTTACCACTATCAGAGTTTCAGCCATTGGTTTCAGTTTCAATTACCATTGACTTGAGCTGGAGCTACGACAGAGTCCCCTCAACAGCAGCCATTGCTCTTTCATGGACAATTAGATGGACATGAACTCTCTTGCCATCCTGTCTTGACCCTGGCGACACTGGCCGTAAAAACAAACTGCCCAGCCTCCTCAGTAAATTTATCACCTCATAAAGTGGTCAGTGACACGCATCGGTCAAAGTGTGTGTATGTGTGTGTGTGTGTGTGTGTGTGTGTGAGAGAGAGCGTCAGCGTGAAGACAGGGTTTCCTAGATTGCAGATCATTGTCTCAGTCTTCTTTGATAAGCAGGACATATGATTCAAGCTCACATATATGCTCTGCTTAAGCTTTTCTAGAAAGCTTAGCAAACTGGGTGCAAAAAATATTCTATTATATTAATTTAGCTATAACTAAAAGTGCTGTTGGTAAAATCTATGTCGAGTGAGCCTCAGAAATTTGTACGCATTTTGTGTACAGAAGCCTGAAGTATGGAAACATTGTCCGTGTCACAAATTCCACCGGAAGTCTTACTTTTGTTCTCACTACAGAATTCTTCTTTACTGCCCCCCCCCCCAGCATTTGGAAACCTCTGATGTGTTGGTGAAACCCTGCAGGATAGTTGTCACACGGGACATAAGTACAGAGACACTCAGGTAAAAACTGTCTTACCTTTTTCACGCAGTTGTCGGGGGAGGCGTCTTCGTGGTCATTCATCATCTGCTGAGAAAAGACAGAACACAAACAGATATTTGTTAAGTTATTAATGGTACCAAACCCACATTGTTGTTCACAAAATAATGTGGCCAGAACCAAAACTTTTTTATTTGATTGAGAAGAAAATCTGTTGAATCATTAACAGAGAATATCGATTGCTGTGCTTCACGGGGCTTCGGCCATGGCTTGTGACCATCGCTGCTTGATGACATGAGCTCAGGGTGTTCACAGTTCATCACACAGACCCCCTGGGCTACAAATGTGACCAGAGGGATATAATAATGGACTGAGAGGTCACAAAAACACACACACACACACACACACACACAGGCGCAAACATAACACTACACACACACACACACACCCGCTCCGCTCTGATGAATGAATGCCCCACAGATTTGACATTAATTCTCCGCTTCAGCATTGCAGGAAATTTTTTTCGCTGAGACTGTTTCTGTGTGTGTCTGTGAGTGTCTGTATAATTAAGCCTTCAAGCAATATTTACTGGGGGCAGATGGGTGGTAGAATGCTCCCAGTGTCCACGAGAGGAAATGAGGGAAGTGGGGGAATGATGGAGAGATGGGGCTGCTCCGCTGCATTTCACATATAATGGCAACCCAGAGTCCTGCTCCGTCTGTCTGTCTCTTTCTCTGAAGCCCATTGATGGCAGCTGAGGATCAAAGAAGAGATGCAGACTGTTTTCAGAGCCGTTCTCGGCAGGGTGGGGGACCTGCGTGGTCCTTTGCTGAGTTTAGGTGAAATTAGGCCTATAAAACTTCCTCAAGCACAGACACACGGCATATCTGAGCCTCCCTTTTCCTGCTCCCTATCCTCCCCATCTGCCCTTTAACAGTAACCGTGTTGTTTCGGTGTTGTGACAAGACTGGCCTTTATATTAGACCTGGCATATTAGGAGTTTGTATTTCCTAAACCAATGTGGCCCACCATGATTGGGAAAGAGACATTTATCTGCTGTGGAATCTGACATGGAAACTGTGGAGCTATTCTTCCAATTTTGGCACATAACTACTTCTTTTTATGCACCTTTCTATACAAGGCTCCAATTCACAGGAAGTGAACATGAATTGTGTGTATGGACTTCTGTATGTGTGCTCACATTTGCTTCCACCACCTTTGGTCATTTGAACTTTTCGAATAATTCGAAACTACAATGTAATTTGGAACAAAAAAAAATTTTGATTGCAACCAGACTCAGATGACTTAGGAGCTGAATTAAAACAAGTCATGTTCAAAACTTGATGGAACAAACAAAGGTTGACTGTGAAAACCATGTTTCTGTAGTCTGGGGAAAGTATAAGACCACTTATACCATTTTCAAATATAAAGTGTTTTATTTTTTTTTTTTCAGCTAATATTCCGTTAGTTACAAAGATCAAAAAAATATACACAAGCTGTCTTATTTATTTCTCTGTCTTTATTTAGTTATTCATTTTGTGGAATATATAATCATCCAATGCAAAAACTGTTTTGGGTAAAGTAGGGAAGGAATTTCACTAGGACTGTTTAGCAGAAGGAAATTAGGTTACTGTGTCTGCTGTACAAGTAAAATTGTGCTTGTGAACTTTAAACGTGGCGATAGAGTAGACAGAGAGAGAGAGAGAGACAGAGAGAGAGAGGGAGAGAGAGAGAGAACTTCCCCTTTCTTGTAATGCACAAGACCAGCTGCAACAGTTTACAAAACCAACAGCTTGGCTGGGTCGTCTAAAATGCTACCAGGCGTTCAACAAGTATAAGACAATTTCTGGACTTTCCCCCTGCTCTGTTCAGCTACATGCCAAGTGTAAATATGTGTGTGTATCAAATTGTGCAAGAGTAACCCAAAACTGCAGAAGACATGCGAGCAGACACGAGTGGTTTCACTGAGTCGTTAATGTCTTTCAGCTTCAGGTGGGGGGTCGAGACTGTGGGGGCTTCTTAGCGTCCAAACATCAGGTTTGGGTCTAGAAAGACTGAACTGAGTGTCGGGGCTTTGAATTTTAAATTGTTGAATTGTTGAAATTGTTGGTCCAATGAACTTAAAGAATTTAAAGATTGGTGGTTGAACAGGGTTTCCAGGGGTGAAACACAGGGACATGTGGAATGATGACAATAACTGTAACAAGGCAGGTGGAGAAGCTCTTTCAACACTGGCATACTGTGTGCACGCACGCACGCACGCACAGAATAGCTTAGCCTTGCAGCAATACCCCGCCAAGCAAATAAATAAGCTATTAATTAGGGAAGGAAAATGTGATTGGCCACTGACTGACGGCGCTATGATTTATTGCACGTGTCACCATCATCTCAAAGTGACTTTTACTCTGTGTCGGCGAGACAGGTCCGAATAGAGACTGGCCTATGTTGAGAGGGATAGATTTTCCGCTACACAGAGAGAGGTAAAAATTGTCCATTTGTTCCGTATCTAGCCGGCTGAATGCTGACATGTCAATATGTCTTATGGAAAAGAGAAACAGTGAAGCGAGGGTAATTAGAAAGTGTCTGTAAGAGTGCGTCTGGGCGCACGGAATTCTCTCTCTGGCCCATATGACCTCAAACATAAACAAATCCAGTTGTGGCTTGATGAAAGTGCAGCCACCTGCAGAATCCTTCCACCAAGAGCTGTCCAGACCCTCATTAGGGGTATGCCTAAATGTGTGTACCATCATACCATGTCTGTGGTGTGTGCTTTCACACCAGGCTGGAGGGAAAACCCCACCATTATTAGTGTCTCATAGCGCAGCGCTTGTTATTGGACAGAGTCGGGAGTTTTTCAACACCACTTTAGCACCATTGGTATTGACACGCCGTGATGACCAAGCAGACAAAAAAAAACACGACACGGGGAGAGGCACTCAGCGTGGACTGCCTCATTGTTTTTACAAGACCTGTCATGGCCTAAAACACATGACAGAGCAAAATCTCACTCAGTTTATTTCCAGAACGTATTTAATGTCAGAAAACAGTAGAAAGGTTTCCTGTGTGTGACCATGAAGAATATGTGCTGGCTTAAGTCAAACCTTGATAAAATGACCCATACCGTATTCTTCTACTCATTTCATACAACTTACCAATGAGAAGGCTGAGTAAGTAGCCATAGCAACTAGAGGAGGACCTTACAAAGCTTGCTCATCATCATCCTCTGGCACGGGGAGAAGAAGAGGGCCCCACTTGGAGGTTTGCACTGTAGGAAAATGTTAGCATTCTGTTGCCAAAAACAATTCTCCTCATCTCTGGATAATATGAGGCAATACAGCAACGCGGCCCAATGGATGGCTGCGGATGTCACAAAGCCACAAGTTTCCAAAAAGAACCAGCAGCAAACAAACCTCAGGGTTTTTTGAACCGGGGCCCTGACTGACAACCCATCGGCTGCAGGAGCCACACCAAGAAAACCACAAATTGAAAGTTTTGCTATGCATTTATTGGGAACTTTTGCAGCTCCTTGGCACGCTGACAGGATTTCATTGTGGTGGTAATGCCCTGGATGGGTTATTGATCTCTTTGACGCGTAGATGAGAGAGAAAAGCGGCCTTTCTCTGTGGGTCCTGTTGAATAATAAACTGCAGAGAAAGTGTATTTGTGTCAGACTGTTAAAAAGAAAAGAAAGAAAAGAAATTGGAGGGGAGGCTCTGTTTCTCATTGCCAAAGCCTTTAAAATAGGAGCAAACCATCATGTCAAACATGATCTCAACAAATGGATGTGACTCCTCTGACTCCTAGATACTGGCAAACCTGATCGGAACACTTCACAATCAATGAAAGGACACGACTGCCCAAAAAAGGAAGAAAAAGAAATGGGGATATCAAGTCTCCAGTGTTTTCTCTCTGAGGTCTCTTGCTATCATTTGAACTTCCTGATAATGAACCTTTTACACTCTCCTGCCAGAATCTGTTAGAGACTGTTTGACTAAGGATACATGTCTGATTCAGTCTGCTCTTTAGCATCAAGTCAGATGGTGCCGGGTTGTAACTCCAAGTCCTTTTTTTCTGGCTTGTCCTTTAAAAGGGTGTAAAATGGGTCTATTTCGGGACTTCCCAGAGATAGTGGCCTTGACAGCTGACCCAAAACAAGACCAGCACTATGCCTTCTTAAAAACATGCCTGGACAATGAGGTTGCTCACAGAGCTCAAGCAGGGCGGTGGGAAGATGAAGGCAGGAGTAGAAGGAAGCAGGGTAGAGGTT
Organism: Scophthalmus maximus; assembly: GCF_022379125.1. Lineage (NCBI taxonomy): Eukaryota > Metazoa > Chordata > Actinopteri > Pleuronectiformes > Scophthalmidae > Scophthalmus > Scophthalmus maximus. The sequence goes on along the minus strand of NC_061517.1, from coordinate 15,750,032 downwards.
TGCACTGCTAAATACCAGGAAGCAGGGCGTCCATCAGATAGAATATGTTCATGATGATTTTAATAAGTGGAAGACTTGAGGTATTGGCCAAGGTAAACGTTGAGGGGAGTGCTGATAAAATGCTCTCTCTTTTTCTGTCTTAACTGCTCTAAAAGGTTATTACAACTACAATCACTGTTTGATTCCTTATCGTTATCTCCACTTTGGTCTGCAGCGTAATGTGAGAAAATTATACAGCTCATTAGTGAAAGCAAAAAAAAAACTGATGCCAAAGGAATGCACGAGATGCCAGTGTCTGAGTCAAAAAGGAGAGATCAGATTGGCTTGACACTTATCACACCGCGCTAAAGCCAACACTGTTACCCAACCCTGCATCCAAATGGGACTATGCAGGGTGCGGCCTCTGACGGAACTGAGAACTGTTGGTGAGATAGAGCTTAGCGCACAAAGGTTAGATTTGGAAGGCAAACACTCTGAAGTATTGTGCGACTCTGGAAAGTCACGGCCACTTGTCAAATACAAACGGCTGATATTTACAGAACGCGCATTGACCCCGTATGTTCTAAGAGCCTTTTGCGTGATTTATGAAGAGAATGCCATGGTGAATTATCCTGGCAGGGTTTACATTGACCCAGGACAGGCTTGTCTCATCATTTCAATGTCCCGTATGATTCACAGGTCTTGCATAGACATGTGTGGTCTAGCTGTCGCACATTGTACACTCGGTGCAAATGAGCGGATCAAATATTTGTGTGCACTGGTTTGACAGTTCAGGCGTTTGAAGTCTTTTCTCTGAAAGAAAGTGATGTTACGAGGTGAGGCATGCACTTAGTCGACAAACAAACCTTGGGAAAGAAACTCACTTTTATGAAAAAGAGAGTGAGGGAGGGAATGAGAAGGGAGGAGGAGGGAGGAAGAAGAGAGCAGGATTCAGCAAATTTATTAAAAGGGTCATATTTTCATGGGGGACTTGTACAGCAATCCATCACCTGATGTCCAAGGCCCCTTATCCTTTTATGGCCATTGACTCTGAACTTGATATCGACAGAACTATACAGATAAATTATCTGCTCGGCTTCCACTTTATTGATAAGTCATTTGGGCAGATGATCAGTAATAATCATAAGTGAATAAGGGTGTGCCGATAGATCTTCTGCTAGCAGATGTCGTGACAGCCGCAGGGTTGAGTTCCAATAAATAACACTACCTTTTGGCCTAAGAGGATTGCCTACACAGCATCAGCAGCTGCTGTGACATGCCTTTCAAATAATGATATATCACCTCCTCCCTCTTCATTTTGATAAAGGTTGCAGTTTATCGATATGTGGTAGCAGGAAGAAAAATAATATTGCCTTATTTCTAATGATCGGCTATTCTACTCATGACACATATTGCCTCGAAGCAAGCAGGGGGTTATGGGAGTAAGATTTAGGGTCTTGACTTGAGGGCATATAGAATGAATCAAAGGTCATGCCCCGGACACTTTTCATTTTACATATCTCAGTTGAGCAAGATGCCTACACAGCGTATACATATATGGATGTTAACATTTATGTGCTGCATAAATCAGAAAATTGGCTTTTCAGCTCAGCAACATCATAAGATTCAAATCTAGATTTCCCCTTGCAAACTGAATTTGTGTGTTTAGAAACTTACACTGGACCACACTGTCTGTCCCTCTGTCTGGTGCCAACATGAATCTCTTTACAATTCCTTAACGTTGATTTAAAAAAAAGGAATTACAGAGAAGGGGATCTGTCATCACGTCAGTGGCTTTTCTGGACAGCAGCCACTGAGATATTGTCACAGGATGATGGATAATTGGCAAGTATATTGCATATCGTTTATCAGGGTCCGGCTAAATATATACAAGGTTTGCATATTTCAACATAAACAGAGGGGTTTTGGTAGCTTTTCATTTCTATTCTCTCTCTCTCTTCAAATTCAATATACATACAGGAAAGACACGTTGGCTCAAATTTGAAGACTGGATGTGGACAGAAGTTAGAGTGGTCCACAAGATGGAAGGAGATGGGGAGAAAGGAAAAGACATTTTGAGAAAGTTAGTTTTTGGTTGTGATCTGTTCTTCTATTTGTTTGTTCATCAGGCATCCTCCTGCAAATCCATCCTGTGGCTTTTCTGCATTTCTGAATCACATACACATAAGCTCACACATACACAAGGAGCTTGGGCGCAGGCCCAAACATAGAAGTGAAAAGTCTCCAGTGACTTGGAGGCTAAGTGCATGTATATATGGGCTGGTGCCCGGGACAAGCAGGGGCTTTCTTCGGGGTTCTGAGGGTTTATGCCGAGGTCAAGCCCTACACATGATGATGATGCCTGAGAAGGCCAAAGCCACGCAGAGTCACTCACTGATGAGATTTCTCCAGCAGATAAATAAACATGGCCCGACCATGGATTTCCTGCTCAGAGGTATGAGTGTGTTTTGTTGTTGGACAAGTTTGACGTGATGCACCAATCGGGGACAACGTGTCCACATACTTTGGCAATTGCATAATTACAGTAACAGTAAGTAATAATGGCGATGTACATTAATTATCAAAAACCTCCCACAGGTCTTCTGTCCTCTGTACACAGTAAGTATCCACTTAGTGCTTTAACCTGTCTTCACCCTGTCAATGGTCTTTTTATACTGCTACTCTGTGTACACAGGGAAGACATGGAGCTTGGATGTTAGGTCATCAGCAGGACAGAGGTGAATGGAGGGGTGTGTGCCGAAGAAAGAATAAACAGATCCTAGTGTTCATAAGACACTCTTTGTAAGATAGGTAGGCCTGTGTTTTTAGTTGCCTTTACTTCACCAAAACACTTGAACACACTTGTTCTCATGTTTCATTCATCACTACCAACATGTCACTAAAATGACACACACACACACTAAATGCTGAATCCGTTAAACTTGAAGGCGTCTTCCCTTTAACCGAAATAGATCCACCATAAGGTTGTCTGTCCCTCAGACGGTTGATTCAGCTTTCCACCTACAAAGCCACCGGCAAGTGAAGTCAAAAACTTTTTAAAGGCTTGATTCCAATGCCATTACTACTGAATGAAGTGCGTACAAGATATAAATACCAACAATAATAATGGCCACTTAATTCTTCTAATGACTGCTATTAACATGTGTATTATTTTGAGCATGATGTGGAGATAAAACACAAAAAGCATTTGTGTATAACAAATGGACTGTAACTACTGTGCCGTTAGTCCTTGTGATTTCTTTTGGTGGCCAATCAGATTATTTACACGGTGGAAATATATAAAGATCAGAGCAGTTAGGCCAGCTCCCAGTGCCATAAGATACTGTCTGGAGATACTATAGCCACAAACGGTTTCTTTCACTATGGTGGCAAATGAGGAACCCATTTTGCACAGGGGTTCAACCAAAAACAACAACAAAATAACCCACACTTCAGTACCAAATGCATGTAATGACCCCTCGTGGCTGGTTCTTTTCAAAATTCTCTTCTTGCACCAGCTGTTAAGTTCGTGAACAATTAATGATATTCTAAATAATGGCATAAAAGCCTCTTCCAACCTCCAGACCATAACAGCTGAATAAAAAAACCGATGTAAAATGAATGTTACCATTGTCCTTTCTAGAGCACACTCAATGATGATGGTTGCATGTCTCCACCAACCAGTCAGGTTTAGTATGTACTTTTATCCTGTTGGACATTTGTGTGCAATGTTGTCATGCTTAGCATGTGAATTCTTGAGTTATGGCCAAACATGTTTTTTTGTGAGGTCACAGTGACTATGACACCCAAATTTGGTCAGTTCATCTTTGAGTTCAAGTGAACATTTGAACTCAACAATTTGAAGAAATCTCAAGGCTTCCCAAGATATCATGTTCACAAAAATGGGACAGACGGACGCCGGATGGATGGATGTCCTGAAAACACGGCAATTGCCGGCATGGTGGCTACAATGTTAAACACTCTAAAGTATTGAAAACACAAATTCAAAGAGCAGCAACATCACAGTACCTTCGATGAATGACAGATCAAAACCATTGAATTGTCCCCTATCAGCCCTCGTTGATTCACTCAGTCTAAAGTTTATTACTGTACAGTTACCTCTTTGAGGCTATCATGCTGTGTCCAGTTTTTTCTCTCCCTTTTCAACCGTCCCTCTGTCTTTCCGCACAAACGCTCTATTTATCCTCGCTCTCAAGAGATAGCGACATTAATCACCATGAGAGCTGTCTCCAAGTCCACAGGATCAACCCATCACCTCCACAATAAATGTCAAGCTGTCATGATTTATGTTGCTAATGAAAGTGATTAGATGGCTAAAATACCCAGAACACTGTGATCGCATGATTCACTGCTGTCCTGTTTACACAGCTTGCTTGAAAGATCAACATCTGTGTATCTCAGATGGAAGTTGCATTGGGTGGTTAAAACCATGTTGTGATACATCGTGTTAACCAACTCTTGACAATGATACAGTTGCATCTCTGGAGCCTCGGTCATCGGCCTTTATGATTTGGCCTTGAATACTCTTTGAAGGAGATATAATTGAGCGGAGATAATGTAGCGGTCCCACTCCCTTGTACAAAGGCCATTGTCTGATGTTTTTCCCATCAAAACCAGAGATGAGTTGAAGTGTCACTGACTTTGATAATTTCAGGGATGGCCTCAGACTTCAAAAGACTATGCGGTAATGGTATTGCAAAAGCGATTATATGATGCTGCCGACTGTCCGGGGGCACTGAATGGAAAAACCTGCGTATTGGAGTGGACTTTGTGGTGCAAGACACTGCCAAGTGGAATTTTAAAGTCTGACGGATACCTCGAGTCATTCCAAGGTTCAACCTATATTGCGACATATAAACCACAAACTGCACTCCATCAATACGAAAGATCACCGTTTTGAGCACTCCATCACAGGTATGTCAGACTACCAAATTCTCTATGCTTTTGTCAAAGACAAAAACTGTTATGTGCAGGTGAATGTGAATTTGTATTCAGTTGACCTTCGGGCTCATCAGTTTATTAGCTGGGCCATATAAGGCGAAGGCCCTTTACAACCCTATTAGTGTTAAGCCAAGACTATCTCTGTCACTAAGATTGATGATCCCCGGCTTATCGAGCGCTTCCGTTATCAGCAAAAACCTTCAGCAAGGGATACTAAGTCCCATTTGCACACCTCCGACTTGAGACTCATCAAACCGCACAGGTCATGGATCACCGGCATCATCAGCTGTTAAAACTCTTATCATTATTATCTTCATTTTCCTCATCACATCCCGGCTGTTAGAATAACCAAAGGCATGATATGTACAGATAGGATGCGCTGTCGTGGTCTCTGAACCTTGGTTTATAGCTGTCTGTCTGGCCGGTCCACGGGATGATGACAGATGACTTTATTGGGGGAGTTGCATGGTCACAGTATGAAGCCGGGACTTTCCATTAGTCATCTAACTAGAGCAATCAGCATGGAAAATGTTTGTGAGCACTATTGACCCTTTCTTTTTTGTCGCTTTTTTTATTTGCGAAGCCAGAACGTGTGCTATTCTTCGCCCACGCCTCAGTCTATTTCAATAACAAAATAACAAAAAGGACAAACTAATAGCAACCGATTTTGGAGCAGTTCTCTCATTAAATTTCTTCTATTTTGGCCCCTGCGGTTGTAATAGATGACTTAGGAGGAGAGTTAGTGGACAAAGGAGGAGGGAGGGTGACGGGTGAGCTTGGTGAGAAGAAACTTATCTGTCCTTGGGCTATGGGACAGAACACAGTGCCGGCTTTATTCAGCTTCTCGGCACTGTCGTTAAAGAACGATGACACACTCCTCCAGGCCCACATTAATCTTTAACGGTGTGATTTTTAAAATAACACCAGTGTTTTCCCTAAGGCACGTGGGGAGGGAAGGCCCCGCTCAGTCCTGCCGAGCACTGTCAAGGTTTTTTTTTCTCCTTTTCCCCAAACTGTTAACATTGGAAAGCAGAGAGCGGGCTTAGAAAAAAACTAAAAAGATGGACAAGAGTTTAAATAAAGAGAAGAGGAAAAGGCACACAGCATTGGAGAGTGTGGAGGATAAAGTGGAGCTGGAGCAGATTTGGTGCAACATCCCCAGACGTTAAAAGCCCTTGACCTGACTTACTGACCCTGACAGTGGCAGCTCCAGTGGCTCCCTCGCGCCACACATTAGTGTTGTTAACAGTTTTATCACAGGGCTGCCCTGGGCAAGATAAAGACTGTGGCCGCTGATGGGCCTTAAGTGAATGAGGAACTGGCTGCAGACACATAGACAGAGAAGGGAGTGACAGTCAGTCTGTCTCTGGTTAATGACAGTGGGGAGATAGACGCTGAAACAACAACATTTTGTGGGCAACTGTGTGTGTGTTTAACAGTAGACTGGAAAATGGAGCATGGGAGAAACAGGACAGTGCCACTAATGTTGTTTGGGTTTGGGGAGCCAGACAGGAATCTCTCTTCTCTCTCCATCCCTATCAGGGCCGAGGGAGGTCGCTTGGCCGCTTGCTGGTGACCATTGCACAGCATGGCAGTGCCGCGGCTTGCAGGTTTTCCATTGGGATATGAAGATAACAAGAGCTAAAACCACTAGCTTATTAAGCCAATGGATTCTAGTGAACATCTCGTCTTTTTACAGCATTTCTCGCCTTTTATCCCTCTGTTTTCACCCAAGATTTTATTTACAATTCAGTCGACGAAAGAGTGATAGGACTGCTCTCTTTCTAAGAGCGTTTAAGACTGTCGGATGGGCTTATCCTTTATGTAGCATTCTGCAACTTCCATGTGCATTTCATTTCTCAGCTCCTCCCTCTGTGCCCCGTCTCCTTTCCGCCGAGTGCACCACACAGTGTACAGAAGGTCGGGCCAAGGCTAACATGTATCTATAATGTGTTCATCTCAGGCAGCCCCCTGAGGAGTGGAGTGCTGCTCTGGCTCGTTGGCACAGTGGACAATGTGGGTGTTGTGTGGAGGAGCTGGCTGGCTATCCACTCGCAAGACGAGTCAATCTGGGGCCACTGCTGAACCACTGCCCGTCCTGCTGCTCTAGTGCGTCAATGAGACCCCTCTTCACATTTTTTTTTCTTCTTTTAAACAAGCTAAGCTTATTTGTTTTTGCATTAATTAAAAAAAATGGCTTAACTTTTCTTCCACGCATGCTGGACTTGATCTATTCTTACCCCTCGCTCTCAGTACAGCATGCTTTCTTTTATGGGCTGGTGTGTGTGTGTGTGTGTGTGTGTGTGTGTGTGCGCCTTCATGAGAGTCCTCCTTTTCACAGTGCTGACACCGGGCAGATTGAGACATCAGGCGCCTGCTCGCTGTGGTAAATTAGCCATTCTTCTCGGAGGCTAATTGGAAATCTAAATGTTTTGCGCGGGAGAGAAGAGCTGAGAAGGATTACTTCGAATACGAATACTTTTTCAAAGCTTTTATCCAATGATATATTGATATGAACTTATTGTGTTCATTAGTATGTTGAGGGAAATTGCAGAGAACAAACCATACTGAGTCAAAATGGATACTGGAATGCAGTAAACAGTGTTTATCAAGGAAACCTTGATGGAGATGTATTCCCATTCTCAAACCCGTGGCACTTTTAATGAGAAAACACTCAAAGCTCTGAATTAGAGGCAAATACATTTCCATGCATAATGACCCAGCCACAAAAAAGAGAAAAAAGCATTAATTACAGTGCCTCCATCTACATAATTCAGAATAAAATATGAAACAAAAAATGCCACTAACGCTAATTGACTAATTCATCACAGGACTTTGTTGGTAAACGTTCTTCCCTGCTTCAGCAGTTTTGGCAAAATGAAAACATTTGCATAAACTTAGCATGTGAGGCTGGCCAGAAAACAGTGAAATGTAAGACAAAATATTGTTCAACATTGTCGTATTGCTTGATCTAAGAATTAAGAATACCAATTTGTTAAGCCTTTAGTAATGAGTTCTGATCGTAAATAATTAATGTCTTAAAATATTTTAGTTTCATGCTCTACAAGGAGTATACAAAATGAGTAAATGTACATTTTTTATGTTTGATATGTGGTCTTTTTTGCCCTAAATGTTGCTTTGAAATTTCACGTGATAGTTTAAAACTAATAAGAAATAGCACACCATTGCGTGGCAAAATTTTCTGGCAGGCATCATCTTCAAAGTATCTTTACAAGTCAAAGTGATGTGACTTTGTTCTTTCGGAGCAGACAGTCCTGTGAATGTGGCCAGAGGCTGGCCCGTGCACAGTTATGGGCGGTACACCCCGTTGTTGGGGGTGAGTTGGAGGTGCTGGGAAAAAGTGCTGTGCATTCACAGTAAATGAAGCCTTGTGAGTAACCGAGGAGAGATTGTTTCTTAACTGATGAGTCCAGAGACAACTTCCCAGATCTTCTTTGCCACACGGAGACACAGAGAATGCTAAAGACCTGCTGCCCTCTTTAGAGCAAAGCACAGAAAGACACTGAATAGGTTAGTTTTGGCCTCCGCCATGAAAACAAATCTAAACACTGTGAATTGCGTTTTGTCTCATTCTTTTTAATTGGCAGCAGCAGGTTTTTGCCTCTTTTTCTTCTCCGTTCAATATGAATAAATGCGACAAGCTTCTGATCCCGGCTTTTCAGCCTATGACTGTTTATTTATCTATTTCAACTACACCCGAGTGAACAAAAGGCATGCAGAATGGCCACTGACAGCCATGTCGAATATCTCTTTCTGCCAAATCTGGCTGTTTTCTCTCACTGCTGTCACTTGATGTCTTTATGCAAGGCTGAGAGTTCACCACTATGAAAAGGGTGGGGGGCCAGCTGAGTGAGTGACCCGCACAGGAGGGGAGTATTAAAACCAAAAAAGAGAGCAAGAGCAAGGGATGGATGACCCAGAAGGCGGGGGAAGAGAAGACGGAGGAGAGGGGGCACCCCTGCCGGGTCCCAGGCATCTCGGCTGGCAGTCCCCATCTTGGCTTCAGACGGCTTTTGTCAAAGAGGGGAAAAGAGGGTCTCTTCTTCACTTGGGCATGGGACAATAGACGTTTTGTCAGTCAGATGGGGGGTTGGGGGCAGGGGTGTTGGTGGAGGGATATGGAGGGATGCTGAAAGAGGAATAAAGAGGAGGACCCATCTTCACAAGGGATGGGGTGGCGGCAGTGGGCAGCCCTTTGGGACTGGGCAGATGTTGAAACGAGGATGATTTATTAGCCTTAGTGTCCTTGGTGGCACTTGGCTACTATCCCAGATTTAGGAGTGAGAGAGAGTGACTGAGAGTAAGAGACATGGGGAACAGGGGGAGGAGGAGGAGGGCAGCTATGTATCAGAGACATCTTATACCTTCTATGGGCATGAGGCACTTCTTGCTCTCTGACCGTCATGGTATTTTTGCCCGATTCTTTCGCAGAAATAACTTGGTTGGGAGTCATCTGCATCACTGAGCTGGTCCTTGTCACCCAGCATTACCCTCTCCCCTGCACCACAACTTCCCCCCGAACAGATCCAAACACACAGACCGTGTTTGCTACCCTCGCTGCACCACCACCATCGCCACTATCCCTGCCCTGCTTATATAAAACAACAAATTACCAAATTAACATTCCCAATAGCGCTCACTCTCCCTTCACAGTTCTGGGCACAGACACTGATGTCAAACTTGCCAGAAAACAAGCGTGAAACAGAAAACATTCCATGAGTGCATGTCGCTGTGTGTGTGTGTGTGTGTGCGTGCGTGCGTGATCGGGAGGGCTGTCTTTGCATGCGTGTGTGGTCGGGAAGACCAAAGAAAAAAGGAGTTAAAAAGTTATTGTGTGTGTGTGTGTGTGTGTGTGTGTGTGTGTGTGTCTGCGTGCGTGCGTGTGCGTGCATGCGTGTGCGTCTTAAGCAGCCACAGATCCCTGTAGCCTTAGCCCTGCACTCTGAGCTGTAATTGTGAAGTGTCACATGTTTGAAGTCACAGCGTGTCACCCCGTCGTGCCACCCATGTAGACCGATGAGCAGAATAGTGTGGACGTGCGTGTGTGTCAGAATCTACTGAACAAAAAGTGAGAAGAAATAGGAAGGAAACATTCCTTAACAGTTTTCCATTTTTTTATAGTGCGAGTGCCCTGTTCCATGCCTGAAGCACCTCGCTCCCTCCCCGTTCTTTAATCCAAACTCTGCCCCCCTCTCCTGTCACGCGTACACACACATTTTCTATCCAACTTGACCTCCCAGTTTCTTTTCCTGCATCCTAAGGTCTTCTCTGTCTTTCCCTCTCTCCTCCAAGCAACATTTAATCTTGCGACTTGTTTGTCCACACCATTTCCCAGCCCTCAGCTGACAAACTGTAGGAGGGTTACTTAAAGTAGCGAGGGGGAAACTTTGGACAGCTTTCATCAAGGGTACCTAGGGGGAGGATTGATTGGCAAAGTAATTTACTGCCCAGTGTCGTTCTGCACTCCTCGTTCTACCGCTCTCCCTGCCCTTCGCCTGGTCTGTCTATCCGTCCATTCATCTCCAACTCTTTACAAATCCATACCTGCTGCCTGAAGGTAAAGGTCTTAGTGGGAGTGATGGGGAGTGTGTGTGCGTGTGTGTCTTTATATGACAAGGTCTGCAGGTCTGTATGTAAGGTTAAGAGGTTGGAGTCTTGGTAAACACTGCCACAGATGAAAGAGACTGATTGTCTTTGGGTTGAAGACCAGATTGACTAGACTGCTGCAATGGTGTGTGTACGTATGTGGAGTGTCCATGTGTGTGCACACGGGAAGACAATAGGCATGCAACTTTGTAGGTCTGGAGGGGCAAGAGCTTTTGGCATGAATGAGAGGGAGGGTCATCTATCATCTAGAAAGATGGGTTGAGGAGGGGTTGGAGCAAAAGGGCGAGAGAAAGTAGGGAAGGGGTTTGCGAGGTCAAGTCTCCATCACTCTTGCCGTCTTCTGCCCTCTCACTATCATCCTCGTGCCTAGCGCAGTCCACTTCAGCCTCGCCACGGCTGTTCTTCCTCACAAACTGCTGCTCCCCTCTTTCACAGGGCCCCCGGAAAACTTTTGTTCCGTTCATTAGTACAACAAATACATACAGATGCCCGGGGAAGAAGGTCGCAGAGAGAGATCGAGATTTTCTAAGCACATGCTTCCCCCAAAATGACTGCTGATTTGGAGACAATCTGCGCGTCCGTAAACAAACGGGATGCAGAGGAGCTCATGCGAGAAGTGGTCTCATTATTCAATGTAAACGTGGACAGTTAAGTGTTTAAAGAGGGTATTAGTGATAGGACGGTCTGTGATTTTCTTTACTTATTTTCAAGTTAATAGTGGAAATACAGTATGGGGGGAAAATGAATGCAGTATACGATGATGAAATGGTCACTAAAGGTTAATGGTAACCTGACAAGCAGTGACTGCAGAAATGCTGCAGGGGCTGATTTTAAGAGAGACAAAAATGTGTTTGAATGGATTCAGCATCTTCTCACCATAATCAAGTTTAAATTCATTTTAGCAAAGTCCTGCTTCTCTCTTCCACCTCCTTTGTAGAGACAGTAAATGCAGTTTAAGGATTTTTGCTTATTGAGTGTTCATCAAAATCTCAGCATCAGCAAAAACAAAAAAAAAGGTCCACTAAACATCTATTCCCCTGCTTTGCCAAGACATGATGAAATTGTTTCTTTCCCATGGAGACGTGTCTTGACAGGAAGAGAAGCGGCCGACTTGTACCAGAGGTTAATGACGAACACCGAACAATGACTGTGTGTGTGGGGAGGGGTAATGAATGGAGAGAAGTGGAGAAGATGGGACCAGGGGCACAAAGACTGGCATGCATATCCCCCTACCCCCAATGACCGCTCCATCCAAACTTTTTTTTACCCCTCAATGGCCGTTTTTCTCCTGTGTCTCCCATGAATTATGTAAATGACTATGGCCTCCCTCCCTATCCCCCGGCTGGAGGAAGGCAGGAAGGAAAAGGGAGGACGAAAAGACAGGAGTGAGAGAAATGTCTCCTCCTCACTTTTTTTTCTCTTCCTTACACTGCCTCTGAAGAACCTTTCATGTTGGCAGTGTGGGCCTGGGTTCTCGGCTCTGCGGCCCATGTGAAAAGATGATGGTGGCCGCTGAGTTGGTGCAGGGGGAGGTTCAGGGCACAATGACATATATGAGGAACAGAGGAGGCAGGCAGGGAAAGAATGCCGGCCTTGTTGTTGAACGGCTTGACATTGATTAATGAGAGAGAGACAGAGAAAGAAGAGAGAAAATAAGAAGAGAGGGGTGGCATTGGTATAGTAGGCCAGACAGGAGGAGGGGGGGAAGTTGGACTCTCGTAGGGGTAAGAGACTACGGAAGAGCCCCGGGCTGCACTGCTGATCAGGAAGAGGGTAGCTGCGGTGTAATACCGCCCATCAAAAAAGTGTGTGTTTGTGTGTTCGAGTTTGCCTGAGGGGTTGTCTGTCTTCTTTCATACACAAAAATGCATGGAGGAACACAATTCAGCGCTGGTCACATCAATCCTCATCCATCAAAGTGCTCCTAAAAGACTGCCATCATCATCATCATCCTCATCATCCTCATCATCATTAGGAGTTTCTTTGGTGTCAGTCAAAAGTCTACAGTGCGTGGACCCACGTTGCTGAGGTTGTGTTTCGATTGTCATCATTTTCTACGTCATGCACATGCTCTGAATACATTGCCATGGAAAGCAGCATCAGCTGTAAATGAAGTGCAGATTTGCAAGCAGAAATATAACTGTAGGAAAAATAAGTATATGCTAACTGAAAATAAATGGGATGCAAGGGAAGAACCCTGCAACATCAACAGTTCACAGTGTGAGTCGTGAGATCATGGTGGTGTGAGAAGCTTCTATTGACATTTTTTTTTTTACTCAGGGAAACTATTCGTAAAATTAATTTAAGCTGACCTCAGGAGGGAGCTGACAACTTTCCCCAGCCTAGAGTGAATGTTTGAAACTGCTGCAGTACAGCAGCATATTAGATGTGTTGTCTGCAAACTTTTGCGCACCCCTATTTTGAAGATTTTATGAGTGAAATCACGTAAATACACCCTTCTAAATTAAACAGACATTAAAGACAAGCAAGTCCTCAAATGTTAACGCACTGTCACTTTTTATCTAGTGTAGTTAGAAAACAGAAAACTTTCAAGTTAATTCCGCTTCCATTCACTGTCTATGCTGTTGACCTTTTCTACAGCAGGAGCTACTCCAGGCTGCCTCTGTCTCCAGCCAAGAGGGATTTCAAAGCCTCTCCTGGATGTCCCAGGACCCTTTGTCTCCACTCTCATCTATAGGTAAGCACAGTGTGCAGCCCCCTCCCCACCACCAGCCTCTTCAAAACTCTGCACAATAGCCAGATTTCCTCCCAATTTGCTGGGAGAGAATGGGAGGCTCAGGAACTCCTTTCAGTAGCTTTGAATGGTGGGCCTAATTCAGACTCAATCTTTGGGTTTGCCAGGCCTCACCCCAACCTTAGCTGGCCTTACTTTGGGGCTCCTGACTTTGGCTAATGCAAGGGCAATCCCACTGTTGAAGGGCTTAGCCTTGTGCACATTTGTGCCTCGTCTGCAAAACAAGCCAGCTTCCTTTATGCTTTTGTGGATGCCAGTTGATATTTTAAAATCTTACTTGCCAAGGCTGAGCCGACAGAGGACAGAAGCTCCTTCTCAGTAATGCTAGGCTGCACGCTCTTACACTCATTTCCATCTGGGAGCTTCCCACTACAAACCACAGGCCTTTACTGTTGGCCATCCCTGACTGGGGAATGGAACTGGCAACTCTTTCCATCACAGCATCACTTCTCTAACCTCAAAGTGACCAGTGCCCCTTAAACATACATATACATGTGGAGAGTGTTTGTGTGCGTGTTTTTTATAGACTTTGAGTTCATGCTGCCGACCATTTGTTCTACTTGACCTCGCTACACTCCTCTCTGCCCCAATTATGCAAGCGCACACGTCCACTTTGCATATTTGTACTTCTTTTTCCCCTAACACTTTTGAGGTCAGTCCTAATCAACCACCCTTGGGTTGTACGCACTGCACACAAATTTCTCACCAGAGTTCCTTAAATACGCCCACCTTCCAGATCCAAGGACTGCTATTAAAGCAATCAGGAGCTTTCTAAGCTAGGTCAAGAGCAAGGTGCTCACATGGGGATTCTGATTTGAATTATGCAAAGGGGGAATAGGAAGAGAAGGAAGAAAATAGAAAGAGGAGGGACATATACTGTAGAGAGAAAGATGGGAAAGTAAACAACCAACCCCTCTGTAGTCACACAGAGGTGAAATCTTTCAAATAAAAGAAAAGTAGGAGAGAGAGAAAAAAATAATAAAGGTGGGCAAGTAACTCCTGATGAGACAAAAGACAAAGAAACAGTGAAGAATTTAAAAGATTTTACTAAGCCCAAGATCCTGACCTTGGGACCTGATGAAGCATTAGAAAATACGGTGAGGACTGAAATGGTGGGACCACACGCAGTTGTGTGTGTGTGTGTGTGTGTGTGAATATGTGTCTGTGAGATCAGCTTTCCCCGTGTACCATTCAGTCTCTAGTGGCTCAGGATACTGAGACAAGAGGAGCGAGGGAGAGAGAATTATCGTGAAATAGAATTGGATCCTCTGTGTGTGTGTTTGTGTGTGTGCGTGTGTGCGTGTGTGTGGGTGTCTGTGTGAGAGAAAGAGTCAGTAAGTGAATAGAGACAGTAAACATGATAACTGTAGAGCTGATGTGTTGGCCAGGAGGGAAGTGTGACAGGCAAAGTGTGCCTATTTTGTGTGAACTCAACATTTAGTTTGTGTGTATGTGTGTGGTATACATGCATTATTTACATGCTTATCAAGAATTAAAATCAATTAAATATTAAAAAGTGTATTCACCCATGTTCCTAGAATTTTTTTTACCCCTCAATGATGATTTTTTTTTTTTATCATTTGGGAGAACTGATCCTTTACAGAGAAAGAGAGTTCAGTACTAAAGCTGCTCGCATCCGCAAAACACTAAAGCTCCCTTTCGGTGTTTGGAGAAAACAAGTTCCATCACATAACTCAGTGGAAAAGATCTCAGAAGAAAAATGATTGAGTTCAAATTCGATCTATTTTTTTTTAAACTTTCCAAAACTGGAAGTACTCTGTAATAGAAAACAACTGAAAGTATAAGCCGATAATTGCGGAGGTGTCCACTTTGACATTGTATGCGTGTCGCATTGTGTGTGTAGCTGAGCGTCCTCTGGCCAAGCCTACCCTGCGGTGAACATAATCATGGCCCTGTCGTCCCCAGGTTAAAAGCTCACTGCTGGGTCTTCTGGCACTAATGCAGTGCCAAACTATAGGGGTCACATTAGCCCCGGCTACTTCAGCATGCATTACAGTAGAAAGAACTCCATTCCCCATTGAAAGCCACCAGCAGGCTATGATGTGGGCCTACCTGTGATGGCCTAAATGAGTCACTTAATGATAGACGTGCTGCAGGGAAGGAGTGCTCAGACAAAGAAATACTGATTGGATACTGATTTAGTGCGAGGGTCAGAAGAATATGAGTCAGTGCATCATATCAGTTCTGTCACTTTTGTCACTTCAGAAATAGCAGGGTTCCAAGCTTTGAGTGGATTTTATGAGAGATCACATACTTTACATACTTTCTGTTAGTTTTTGTCACATTAACACACCGTGCACCCTATTGTCCAAGCCGTAAAACTGGATGTACTTTTGAATTTTCAGCAGAGCTCGCCTTTGTGGATAAGACCAAAAGGTATCACGTCAGTGTCTTTGTACAATGTGGAGGCACGACTCCACAGAGACTCACTTCTTTTGCAATAATAATAAAAAATGCTGTGCCCTGTGTGTTATCTTCTATTTGTCAAACCTGACATTTCAGAATCTTCTTTCACTGCATAATAAATGAGGAATTACTTTTCTTGATAAATTAATTGTTGAATGGTTTTCTGTTGATCAACTAACTGCTAAAAAGGCCAATTGTTTCAGCACTACTTGGCACTGATGGCTATGCAAGCAGCAAGACTAATACTTAATGACCAATTTCTTATCCTTCACTATATCAATGGGTCACTGTATTGGTTGATAGAGCTCTGTTCATCATGTCTGTCAGTCCCTCTGTTTATCCAGCAAAGACCAGCAAAAGGGAAAACAACATCCTGAAGAAAAGAACTCAACTTCTGCCTTCCCCTGGGTCTCAGCAAGGTCAAGTGCACAGCAAATAGGTTCAGAGCCTCCTTGGAGTCTGGGGCCATATGGCTGGTAAGCAGCGTGATTAATGAGAAATATGGGGCTGGTATTAGGGTTAATTGACTGTTTTAGTCACCCCCTGGATGTGGAGTCTCTCATCCTTTGCACCACACCTGTACCGATCTTGATTTCATTATGTTGTTCCTCAGCATTTATAGTTTTTTGGTCAATCTCATTAAGATACAGGGTCTAAACATCCCCGAGAACCCCTCGATGGATGTCTGTATCCTTGCTTAAGGGTGTGGGAAGAGAGGGTGAGTGCACCCCAGTATCGGAGATGAGAAGAGGGTAAGTGAGCCATGTGGAGGAAGCCAGAGGGTGAGCGGTGATCTGTAAGACAATATCCTGCTACCTTCCCTGACCCCCACTGTCGGGCCACTCTGTTACCTGGACAAGATGGGAGGTATTAAGTGGCCCGCTGTCCCGCTAGGTTGAGTTGCTGATCCGCTAGCCAGAGAGGAAAGCCAACCCCTACTCCCATCTTCACTTCAGTGGGAGCGTTTGTTTTGATTTGTGTCCTCTCTTTCTCACAGACAAACCTGAGAGGCCCAATTTATCTAGGATGGAGTGAGGGGAAATAGGGCACCTTGCCACTTAAACACTAGAAGTTTAAGCCAGCAATGGTTCGCAGACTCGGTCCACCAATGTCTTCCTCAACAGGAGTGCAATTCTGACATTTGGAACAACATAGGACTTTTGATAGAACATAAATCACAGATAAATAAATGAAATGATCAAATCACATCACCTAAGATTCTGTCTCTCAGATGTATTTGGTAGCCAATGGCAAAAAAGCAGAAGATAACTGGAATCAACATCCACCTCTTCCACCATGATTTAATTTAAACTAGAGGACATCTCTAGGTTTTCCTGCAAGGAGTCAACAATGTGAGCTGGTGCCCACCCACATCTTTAGGCCAGGCAACACAGGGACTGCCGAGAGAACAGGAGGAACAATTTGCTCATTCTCAACCAAGACATGGGGGCTTTGGACGAATAGGAAAAAAAAGACACCCAATATCCAAAATCCCTCTCTCAGGGCCATCATGTGAAGAATTCCCCCCTCTTCTCCTCCTCCTGTGCCCTCCCTCCCTCTCTCCTTTCCTCTTCTTTTCTTTTTTAATCAAGCCGTCTGGGGTTGTCAGGTCTTTTGAGACGAGGACTCCCAGCCATGTGAAAAGTTAATCCCTTGCGGTCCTTCTTCTCCGTGGCGCTCATCTCCCTGGGAACACTGGTGGTGGCTTGCAGGCAGGTGGTGGCGGGTAGGGGGAGGTGTAAAGGAAGAGGGATGGATGGAGGAAAGAAGGGTGGGATGAACACAGGGCCACCCTGACGAACAGATACTGTGGTGCGGATTCTCTCCAGTCCTCCACCACTCAATCTGAATCCGTCTCCTGAAGTTAGGGCCCATGTTTTGTCTCTGTTCCACCCAACCCACACACACACATGCATACATAAATACAACCAGAACTCAGCACTAACAACTCTTGTTTCCTCCCCTCCTCTATAGTACCCTTCACCCACTCTGTCTCAATCGCTAAGTCCAAGACCTTTTGACGAGGTTTCCTGCCTGACCGAAAGACGGCTGGAATAGAAAGCAAAGAGGATTTGCGACATCGAGAGCTAGTAGAGTGGCTTCTGAAGGATGACAGTGGTCCACAATGGAGAGGGCACTCCTGTTGCATTGTGCCCCAAACCTCCCCGGCACAGCATCGACCCCCCACCCCATCCACTTGGCTTCAACCGTCCCTCTTTAGTCGTTCCACTGTGTGTCAAAGCAACAATCCCGAAAGACTCCTCTTGGGCCTTCTGCCAAGACATGAAGGACATGATAGATAACAATGGAGAGACAAGGAGTTCAACAGTGCTTTTGTCTGGATTCTCAATGAAGCGTTTCAGCGACATCAACAGCAAGTAGAATGGACTAAGACACAAACTGTCTCTTGTGCGTCAAAGAAATCATATTTCTGATTGAATGGTGAAGGCAGGAAGGTCAGAGAATGTGGTTCACAAAAGACTCCTCTAGCCGTCTGAAGGAGACAGAAAAATGCACACTTCAATGCTTTGCTTGCAGTGCACTTTTTCTTCCTCTGCCTCCCTCTTAGAGCGAAGTGCCATTGGAAATATAGACAGGCTCAGTCAGCCATCTTAATCCCTCTCCCCTGTCCATCTCACGCTCAGTCAATCCACCCTGACCCCACACACTACAAATGCACACACACTCATTCGCCTTCTCCCTCCTACTTGATATGCCCCAAAGCCTCCTCACCCTAAGAAAGGAGCTTGAGGCAGAGAGAATCTCTGTTGGTGGGGTGTTCAGAGCGAGATTTGGGAGTTTGCAAAGGTCAGCGCGGACTTTGTTCAATCTGAGGGTTTATCTCAGCAACAGCAGGGCAGGACAATGGGGCCGCATGCCGCGCAACAGAAACCCAAGCTGTGGCAGCTAAATTACTTCACTGATAAGGCCGAATTAGAAGCACAAGGGACCCCGGAGGCCAGGAACAGAGGAGGAGGGAGCAAAAAGAAAAGGAAGGAGACGAGAAATAGAGAGGGAGGCCACATAAGGTTGAGAGAGGGGGTTGAAAAATCAATGAATCACAAAAGAAAAGATTAGAGTCTGGGCATAATTAAAACAAAAGTTGTGCAATTTTTCGTAAAAGCATAAGATACTTCTATTTCACAGATATCTGAAAGACTCAAAAGACTCCATGAGAGAAGGCACTGGGGGGTACAGGGATGTTAGTGAGAGCACTGTGCCAATGTGTTAGTTCTTGTAAACATACGTGCAAAGTGTGCCAGAACGGGAGTCAAAGAGATAAAAAGGAAATAGGAAACGGAAAGTGGTGTAAACACAGTGATCAGTGATCGTGCCTCACACTCCACGGGAGAGGAAAGGAAGACGGGTTGGAAAAGAGCTGACTTGTTGCACTTGAGCAGTTTGTTAGGCAGCCAGTTTGTACTGTTCGTGAACGTTTTTTTTACAGTTGCACCACTGTAGAATGCCTGGCCCTCGGTCTGCCCGCCCTGAGAATCAACATCACAACGTTAAAGGCACTTAGCGCTTGTTCAGAAAGTGCCATTGTGAGCTCTTGGCCAGCAGAGGGGAGCAGGCTTTGTCACCACAAACACTCCCTCGATAAAATGACACCAAAACAAAGCAAAATATGAAGAATGTCATTATAAAGACAGCGTTGTCAGTATTTCATATCTACTGTTAAAATATGAATTGCTGAGGAAAAAACAGTGCTGAGGGGACATACTGTACTTGAATTTAACAGATGATATCAAACACCTCCTTCGTGTGATTTTGTAGATAATTGTACCACTAAGGGTGCGAGTCATCTCTCTCAGCGCATATGCAGAGTCACACTCCCCCCCAAAATATGACAATGCTTTTGTTCTGCTTTTGTGGCAAAGCCTCCGTAGCAGAGACTCAATGAGGTAGAATGTTTTTTTGAGTGTTTTTTTTCCACCCTTCTGTTGCACCAGGTGCCACAGTGAGTACCATGGTGTACCAGCAGCACAGACATCCGCTCACCTCCATTTCAGAAAGAGTGACACAGAGCACAATCATGTAAAGACAGAATGACTAAGAGGCTTGACCATAATGGAAATTTTCAGAAATCCATTTCGCCGCTCGCTCACCTTCCCCTTCGTTCTGCACATCTGGACTAAAAGTCTGATTATCTTTTTACTCTTTTTTTGGAGAGTAAAGTTAGAAACTAGAATGATCTTTGTCCCTTTGTTCACTCACTTGTTCATTTGTTTATTTCTGCATTTGTCCATCTGTCTGTGGCATTATGATTTAGGGCTTAGTTTGACCTGGTAAAAGCCTTGTTTGTTGCATACAGCTGTATGTCTTCAGTATCAGTTGACTGCATACAAACAGTTCTTATGAGTTCGTCAGTGAAAAATCAGTATTCTAGAATACAGCCATTTGAGTAGACTAGCAAACACTAAGTTGTATCTAACATGGTTACTATGGAAGGACAGCTACTAAAAATTACCACACTTTTTTGTGTCAAAGAAATATTAGACTCCTACAATGACACAGTGAACAGCTCTTTTCAAGCTGTTCTTATTCCTTTACATCAGATTGGAAGAAATTCAGCTACGACACCAATGCACATTATAGCCATTAAACATCAAAGTGCACTGTCAGTGTGCAGAATATTGCAAACAAATTGAATGAGGCACTGATATGTCATAAATGAAACGTCTGGGAAACAGCTGTTTTGTCATGGAGACACAGCATTTGTACCAAATCAAAATATGACATCAAAGTCCCGGTAAGATCCGACTTAAGTTGGGTAAATCTGACAGATTTAGTATTTTGCGGAGGTCGGACTGATGCCCAAGATGAATAACGGACAAAGATGTATACACGAGTCTTACGAGTGTAGACACACTCAAACACAGAGGGGGGAGAGAGAGAGAGATGCACACATCTACAAATCTCAAACCTCCTTGTTGTCTCATGCAGAAAAGTCGCCAGGTCTTGCTCCCCATGACAGTGGAGGAGAAAATGAGAAAATCACTTGAGCGATTCCAAAGTCTTTCCAAAGTAAAGACAACCCGGCTTGTTCAACACTTCAACAATTCAACACTGTTTTTACATCTGATGTCGTCATCGTGCTTAGCTTCTCACTCTACCCTGTTATTCTAAATGACCGACTAAAGGAAAGAATAACATGGGAAAAATGTCTTTCCCCTGCCTGCCTGTGTCTCTTTATGTTTGTATGGATGTATGTGCGTGTGGTAATGTGCACTTCATATGCATGTACATGTCTGTGTGCTCAACACAGCATGTACACACCACAACACACAGTGCATTAAAATCAAATTTAATTTTAAAAGACTTAAAACAAATATAAGCTTGTAAATAGCAGAGAACATGGAGGTTACCTAAACTTTGTTAAGGAACACTTCTTATTCTAGAACCAATAATATGCTTGCGAGGGCCTTTTATACTCTCTGCTTGCACCATGACTGTTTGACTCTACACACACTGTGCAGAAATATTACTCCTTTCACCTAATAAAAAGTAATTAAAAGGCACAGCCTTGGACTCCAGCTTCTTTCTGGCCTCAGGTCTATGGCACAATACAAGAACCGCAAGGAGTTAACGGAAATAGATATTTCTTCAGCCAGTTCGTTTGGCCAGTGTTGTGTATCTGATTATGGAAAATGGCAATCACAACAGCCACGGGAACCTGATTAATAGGTCACCATCTCCTGCTTGAGTCACAGAAATGTTAAGCGGCACAGGGGATTGAGATTTATTGTGAGGGAGAAAGGGAAAGTGAGTGAAAATGGAAGAAAGAGTGAATGATCTGTGACCAACAAAGGTCTTCCATTAGAGGGCCCGCACCTATGCATTTATAGACACACAAATAACACTGTCACACAGATGTTTCACGTGACATAGAGAACGGCAGAGCTGAGGTAAGCCGAGTCTTTTTTCATGACTAATTTATAAATATCACCCTAGCAGCGAGAGTTGGGATAGCAGAAAATGGCATTTCTTCATAATAGCATAATTCTAATCACCAGCATGAACTGCATTTGTCAAATGTCATAATTTTTCCACTGTGGTAAAGAGCAGTATCATCGTCGGCTCCTGCCCCGAGGCCCCAACTGATGGAACTATTCGTCAGAGCAATGATGAACGATGGGGTTTCACGAGATACATGGTGAAAGAGAGGGGGAGAGGAGGAGTAGACGGGGGTTACCTGTGCTCTGCCACAGAGGACTGATGGGTCAATGAGAGGGTCTTTAAATTAATGTTTAAAGCACGTCTGCAAAGAGAAACCTCACACAATAAAGGGCAGCATTGTGGTGGAGATGCGTGAGGAGACTGTGTGTGTGTGTGTGTGTGTGGGGGGGGGGGGGGGGGGGGGGGGGGGGGTTATCCGGGCAAACAAGAGGTCTCATTGAGAATGCTTGGCTAGAGTGGCTGAGGTCTGAAACCAATGACCGAAAAATAACAGCCCAAATCCCAGGGACAATATTTGTTGAGTTCCACTCTCTCTTAAAAGATGGATGACTTTGCCCCCTGTATTTCCTCGCGAGCCTGCACACCTTTCATCTGAGCGCCGCAAATTAATTTATTAAATAATTAACAGATGTTGGTAATGAGTTATGAACAAATGATAAGGCATCAGGCTTCTAATCAAACCTGACATTTAATTTGCTGCCCTGCTTCCTCGTTATCAATTACCGTGTTCACTGAAGATAATTGACAACGGTTCGCACTGGGACACAGGAGGTTTGTCTTTAACAGCTTCTTAAAAAAGCCCAGCACTGGTGTGGGGTTTCTAGGGGCAACGGCGACCATATGTTTAATATTAGATGGAATCTGTTCCACTGGAGTGCTCCGAAAGCTGGGAAAATTGGATTAAATTGGCTAATGGCATGTTTAAAACCTACATAAAATGAACGTGAATGGAAGATATTACAGCACGCAGGGCCCGGGACTTGTGGTGTTACGCTCCCTCTCTGGTGTTTTTGCTCTGTGTAAACTTGGGGTTTCTGTCAAAGTCAAATGATGAAGACAGAAAACCGCACACTGTTGGTCAATACTGTTATTAGAAACCACAGGTTTGATATCCCTTTCATTACAATGTGGGACTGGGAGCACATGTGCCAAACTAACTCCTTACACTAACGCATAATTTCATACATTAAAAATCACGATAAAAAAAACAGCTAAGGTTTAAAAACAAACATCATTTTCACAATCTCAAAAGATTTAGTTAAGATTATTTTTTTTCCTTTTTGATGCCAGAACTGATGCATAACTAGGACACTTCATGTATAAACTATGTTACATATGTGTCCACTTCAGTGCATTGTTGAATATTGTGGATCTCCTAACTTAAAACTGTAGACAACACTTTAAAGGGACTGTTCACACAAATTAAATTTTTTTTGACAAAAATTTGTTTTTGCACTTATCCGTTAGTTATCTATCAATCAGAGAGATTTATGTTCCCAGGTTTTGAAATATCAGCTCTAATCAAAACTTGTCTGTGTTTTTTTGTTATCTTTGCAGACATTTTATGCAACGTTTATTCACTATCTCTCACTGTTGTACTTCAGTATCTACTCCATTTGGTAAGTAGATAGGTCTAGGGCTAAGTAGAAAAATATGCTTTCCGTTTTGATTTCTTTCATGGGGGGGGGGGAGGGATTGGTGAACTGACCCTTTAATATCTTATTGCCCTTTACTTTCCAACGAAACGGTGTGTGAGGAGGTAAAGCTAAGGGGGCCTGCTGTTTTTTACGTTAAGTGGCTTTAGGAGAAGTACTCTCGGCTCAAGGCTCTGCTCATCAGACCGTGGTCCTGATTTGATTACTAAGAGACATGATAATGACCCCATTTATGTAAAAGGCTTCACTCATGCTATACAATAGTCTACACAGCAGGGGTTAAAGTTAACTACAAGTAATGTTAAGACTGAGTGTCTAAAAATGGATGACGAACAAATGGATTCATGTAGGATTGAGGTTTTCTTGTGTTATGGTTCGTGAATACTTGCTTTGTCTGACCTTAACCAACACTTGTAATTGAACCATCAGAACATGACTGCCACTGTGAGAACGCTGGGGAGCACATTACTCAAATCAAGCAGAAAATGACTCGATCTCTCATTATCTCACTCCCTCTCTTTCTTGCTCCGTCTCATACAATCCATTCACTTGGTGTGACTACCGTCTCTTGGCAGTCCCAGGGAGTTTCTGCCTTATCAGGCCGGTACCAGTCACCTTTAGGGCCAAACATCCAGATAAAGAATATCTTTTTGTGGAAGGCAAACAGATCAGACAGGTTGCAAGCTGCACCTTGAATGCCCTATTGGGATATCTCGCCGCATAAGTGCTCAGCCATCCGCCCTTCTCCGGCAAGACACAAAAGGCGAGCAAACACTTTAGGAGGCAAGAGGTGGGTCAGGACAGATAAGTGTCAGGGTGCGGCAGAACTTCTTCTCCCTCAGGTTTGGAGACAAGGACGTTAGCTCAGCTCAGCGATTAGGTCGGGAACAAAAGGAGCACAGCGTCAGCGTGAAAAATTAGGTGAAAGTCCATAGATTTCGAGCCTGACAGAGGGTGAGGGAGATGCATGATGCCATGGCTGGATGGGTATCTGTCACGTAGGACCTTGGCGACATGAGAGTGCCCGCCAGACGTCTTAGCCTATCACTATGTCAACAGCAGGGTAAACAGAAGAGCTAGCATACTTTTCGCCTCTTTCCACACATCACTGGATGAATGATGCTGATATGGAAAATCACCCCACAAAAAGTAAACAGAAAGAGAATAAGGGACAGAGAGACAAAAGTTTGCCAGGAACAAAGTCATCCCAAGGTCCAGTGCTGCAGACTGACAAATATGGCTGCGGGGCTGACAAGGACTCTAGAATACATGTTTTTGTGTGTTGAAAGCATTTGTGTTGACCTTGTCCAAAGCATCTACATCAATGCACATCCCGAAAATCAAAATGCATAACATGTCCTTGTCACATCATGCCTGAGAATATAGAATACCCTGAAGGTATTTAACGGTGTACAGTTTAAATTCTATAAGTGGACAATACCAGAACACCATGATTGGTAATTTCAAGTTTACAAGACAGCAATTTGTCCAAAACCGTCAAGCAAGTGACTTCATGTTCTCACAGTTGGTGAGATTTTACTGCATCACCTGATATGCGTTCACCTTCAAACTAAGACTATAGCGAAACTAAGTAAGACGGGAAACCACTCGGGCTTTGGAAACAAAAGATAGTGGGAAAAGACAAAGCTATTAAGTGCTGGAGGAGTTTCAAAAGCCATGATTCAGAGGTGCAAAGATACACCCAGTGGTCACAGGGTAAGGAGAAGTGAGAGTAAACACCATTAATATCGCATCGGGAGGGCTTGGCCACGCTGTTTGCTTGCTTCACAAATGTTCAGAATATGAACATTAATGTGAATTTCTTTGAATTTCTTTGTTATTCCTCTAAAAGCAGTCTTAAGACAGAGTTGCTGGGGGCACCCTAACTTGTTTAAGGAAGGAGTTATCCACAAATTCTACATTTTCAAGTTTTTGTGTTGCCCTCTCTACTGCCTTGTGAACGCCCAGGGGAGTTAGATCAGTGAGTCCATTGAATGCCAGTCAATGAACAGCACAATACCTCCAGCCATTGTATAGTGACATGTCTCTATCAACAGGCAAGTTAGGCCAATCTACCAAGCAGATAATAGCAGCAGTCACTCTGACAGTAGATCCCCATGCTGGACTCTCCGAGGGCCTCTCCTCACTCTGCTGGCTCAGGCCTTTCTATCCTGAGGGATTGGCAGCCCTAAACACACACAGCCAGAGAGAGACACACACACATATGGTAGACCTGGGGCCCTGGCGTTCTATCATGTTGAGCTAAAGGGGGAGCATAATGGTTTTTAAATGGATGACTCGGTGCAGGCCCAGAGAGGGAGTCTGAGACAGAAGAGAATGGCCATGGCCTGCAGCGAAGCAGCTCTTATATTAAGCCGTCCGTCTCGCTGAAATGAGTATGAGTTAACACCTCTTCCAATCCCTGACGCCCCAGGACAGACAATAGAGGGCTTCCTCTCTCCCTTCCTCTTGCTTATTTCACTCTATCCTACTTTTTCACTCTCTGTTTTCATCATGCTCTCTCTTTCTCACGGTCAATCTACACCGCCACTCAGATATCTAGATAGAGCACCACAGCGTCCGTCATGAGTTTCGTACAGCCGCGCGGCTTCTCTGGAAGACCGCAGTGCTTGCAAAGCCAATATACTGAGTTATTGCCAGTCTTAGTAGAAAATCCACAAAAATGCAGTCAGTGTAGTTAAACCATTTTGGATTCAAGGGTACTACTGCAGATGGCATGCCTTGTAGCTGCAATTTGGGTGATTTTGTGTTTCTAAGGATTACATAGCTACAGTACATGTAAAGTACAACCTATGATTTCAGGACATTTCAATCAACTTAAGATTAAGTGGACACCATGAAGAAAACAAGGCGGTTTAACTCTTAGAAGCACTTTGAAAAGAAAAGGTTTTCTCTCAACATCAGCAACTTACTGTAATTTATTAATAAATGAAAGCACAGTTAAGATAATAAAAAGCTGATAACTAAATTCAGCACCTAATCTAATTTATCCTCCTCTCGAGAAGGGCTGAGTTGAACGGTACTGTAGAAGTTTTGGTTAGATATGATCATATTTACACCAGAGATGACATCATCTCTCATGACACTTCCCCCTGTTTTGGCAGGGAACCAGTATAACACACAGATGTACATAGAATTTCCATGAACAGTGTCAAACTCTGCCTGTGTTTTTGTTGCAGTAAAGAATATGCCATTTCTGCATCTTATCTTCTTCCTCCGTCCTTCGTCATTAATCCTTGTTACTCTCTCATTTCTTTTAACATCTTTTTTCACTCAGCCATACTTCTGTCGCTGCCTCTCCTGTCTATTTGTCTAAGACCAGAGGCAGTAGATGAGTGGAGGGGAAGATAGTGAAAGGGGGGGGGGAGAAAGGGGTGCATGGGACTCCTCGGGGAGTCTGTTGATAACTATCAACAGGCTGACTGTTATGACTATCCGTGATAAGAGTCTGGGAGAGGAGAGCCCCTGAAGGCTTCCAGCCCCAAACCAGACAGGATATCTTAAAAAAAATTATATCGCCTCAGCCAGAGTCAGCCTTCCAATGAGCTCCTTTAAGGAGGGAGAGGAAGAGAAGATGGATCAATCGGTACCTTTAGACAGGTTGGGAAGCTGAGACCAAGATTTTACTTGAAGAGACACAGAATGACCTCAAGCTGATGGGTCAACATACAATATGATCTGAAAAAATGTTGCAAAAATGTCTTCCCACCCTGTTTACATGTACATACTGTATTTTACCTCACATATGTGTTGTATATTGTGCCTGACATATGAAAGATGAAATGATCTCCTCAAAAGTGCAGTGATAAACAGGAGAGTAGAAGTGCAACAATATGCTGAGTCTTTTTGAGGTGGTGTAGCTTAAGGTGGCCTTTTTTCCCCCTACAAGCCAGAGAGCGAAAGCTTAGCTGATGAATATGCATTAGTCGGGTGTCTGGGGAGAAAAGAGGAAGGAGGAGGAAAACTGAGAGAAAACATAAGCGCTATGGGGAGAGTGTAGCTTTTGGAGAGGTGCCCTTTGCACCCCGAATGGCTAGCCATAATATGAACTTTAAAAAAGGAAAATGTTCAGCCTGGCACACTGCCACATAGCGTGTGCCTGTGTGCTCTAATCGCCTGCATGCTCCTACAACTGTTAAGAAGGAAACGGTGAAAAAAGAAACGGGGAACTTTGGTGGAAACCAGCAGGAGTTCTTCAGACTGAAGCTATTAAGAGAACCTTTCAAGATCCCTTTTAAATTTTGTCAATGGCTGATTCATGAACGTTATTTAAGACTCAAGTTTTTCAGAGATGTCAACAATAAATCTTCTAAGGAGAATGTTGGGGGGGGGCTTTGAAAATATAACTACTTATGCTACACTTTCACAATCCACTGTCTTTAATCCTCCTATTTAATTGATTAATGCCATCTGTTAATTTTTTGAGTTGTGTTAGCTGAGCAAGAGATTCCCCCAGCACTATCCTTAATTCATGTGGTCCGTCATGCTAACATTCAATATTAAAAAAAATGTCTTACAATGTCCCAATTTTTCGAGAAACTATATAAAAATGGGGCGAAAAAATCTCTTAAAATCATTGCAAGGCCTGTACGCCTTCTTGAAACTGTGTACCTTAGTTGGTGTCTAAGTCAAGCACATCGTGTCCTTTCAAACAGTGTTCAAAAGATTAACTCATCCAAGTCTCTATTCCTTATTACACAGAAACGTAATGTGACACTATGTGAAAGACCGGTCCCCCCCAAGAATGAAGAGTCGAGGAGTCAGTGAAATGAAAAGCAGGCCAGTATATTTCATCTCTGATTAGGCATATGAGAAAGAAAGAGGGAGGGAGAGAGAGAGAAAAAGTGGGAGATCAGGAGTTCCCTTTTTTCCCCCTAATGAGCTTACTGAAGCAACTTCAATATCCTCTAATGTCATGTTGAAATGAAAATTAATAGTTCAATATGCAGCCACCGCATTGGGCTATACGCTTCTTCCATTTCCATATCGGGTGGCGTGACCAAATGAGTGTGCTTGCTCGGACTGATGCCCAGAAAAGCTGATACCTCCACTAATCAGGCAGATTTTTCCATCTGACATTGCTGCGCTGCTGGAATTCTGGACGACTGCGTTTTGTATGTGGGTGTGTATGTCTGTGTGTGTGTGTGTGTGTGTGTGTGTCTGTTTTCAGGAGTCGAATATGAGGTCCAGTCGTACAGGGGTTGCACATGGAACGGGCATCTTTGCTGATGAGGAGATGGATGCCTATGAATAAAGAGTGACGGCTGGAATTGTGAGCAGCTTGTTCATCCCCTTTATTTCTCTAAGTCTTTGATTTCATAGCTTACTGTTCATTTGTGTTTGTGCCAACAACAAAATGCAAATGTGTCAGACACTCGTAGTGAAATGAAAGAAGAGAAAAACAATACAAAACAAAGCACAGTAGCCTGGGTGGTGCCTACCTCCCATCCAAAGGAGCCGTCTTTGCCCATGGCCTCATGGTGGAGCGTGTTGTGCAGACCAAACCTCTCGCCAGCACAAATGCGGGTCGTGGCCCATACGCCCAGGCCGGCACCAGGCACAGAGGACTCCCGCAGCTCCAGTTCACTGGGAATGGGAATGTCGTCAGGAATGTAGACGGGCGCCTCATAGGGCGAGCCCTCCTTGGGTGTGGTGAAGTCCTGGTCATTGCTGCTGCTGTTGCTGTTGTTGTGAAGGTGGTGGTGGTGGTGGGCGGCGTAGATGTGGGGATGCAGCAGGTGGTGGTGGTTGTTGTTTGGATGGGAAGGAGTCGGTGAGGGCAGGGGGGACATGCTGATGACGCCGTCCTCTACATCGTCCTCTGGGCTGTCAGCGCCGCCTCCACTGCCGGCTGCCAAACCTGGGAGGTCAACCTCTGTGTCGTACATGCTATCCACTGGCTCACTGTCATCTAGCAAAAAACATACAGAAATGACTGTTAATACCGTAGGCAGGTTGAGGAGGTATAACATAACACAACATGGAATTTATTAGGAGATCATACCATGGACTACAACTTCCCAAGGACTTTGAATAATAAGTCATATCCCCAAATTCAGCAGGGCACTAAACATCCAAAGACTTCTTGACCCTTAATTACAAAAAACATTACCCTTCCATTTCTGAAACTGTTGGAAAACTGCACTGTGCAATTGAAGAGTTTAGGGAGAAAAGAACACCTATTCATCTAATGGCCTTCAGTAGCAAAATGCAGACTTTACAGATTTCTCACAGGCTGTCTCAGAGGAGCCAAACAGACGCAGAGAAGAAGCTTTAGGTCGCCAAGTCCTCGATGGGAAAAGTTCTCATTTCCATCGGTCACTGTTGTCTGCCAGGACTCATTTTACAAATAAAGAATCTGTCCATCACTGACCTGCTTAACCTCGTCACCTATCATCATTGCCATGTCCACAGACTGACAACATGATGGTGCCTGCGCTCCAGGATCCCACCGTTCCAACATGACTGAACATTATGATGAGAACTTCATGCGTGTGTGTGTGTGTGTGTCAAAACATTTGGCTCCAAGTTTCATCCAATTTCTCTGTGTTATTAAGGATTTTTTGTGGAGAGTGAAGGTTTGTGAATTTGCAAAATGCGTCTCAGTGAGTGATAGGTAGAGTCTGAGCTGTGTGCAGTATTTGGCAGTTTTTACAGCATGTTATATGTCTTCTCTTCTTTGCCATATGCCTCAGTGCTCAAATAATATCTTCCATACTGATAGCAACACAATGCATTTGGAAATATCTTATTTTGAGGAATTAAAAACATGTTGGTCTATGAAGCCATTTTACACAACAGGCCGCCGAAGACCTTCGCTTTAATGAAAGGAATATGTGGATTTAAATCAGAAACAGTCTGATTAAAGAATAAAAAAAAAGATACAAATCTGACCGGATTGCTTGCTCTATCACAGTTTCACTGGGTTCTACTGATTTGTTTCAGTCAATACAGAAGTTCAATCCCCAGAATGATTTGTTTGTGCCTGTTTGTTTGCCTGAGCACATCTATGTGTGTTTCCTACTTTTTCTTCTCTTGGACAGATCCTGGTGTCTTTACTCAAAGCACCACTGCAGTTTAACTATCTAAACACAGGGACTGGCAATCAGCAGGCTAACTAGGCCCAAAATTACAGCAGGAGTGGTTCCAATCAAGCCCTCTCGCTCTGCTAGCCTCCATCGAGTCTGCTGCCAAACCTGCCACTGAGCTGCAACATTGCATTTAACAAATAAAATTTGCTTGTGAGCACACGGCAGTTTATCAGGTCACAATGAAAGTTTGTGGGTTGAATTTTATTAAAACGTCATGAAACTGCAACTGTACATGCTTAATAAGTTCAATTAAAATAACGATTAATATGTTTTAGTTCAGTTTCAAGTGTAAATTAATCTTCAAGATATATTTTTTTAAATTGTAAATTGGAGAAAGATTGAATGGGCTAATCAAGGCGCCAAAGTAGGAAAAGAGTCAACACTGAATCAGTACAATGGCACATTCAATTTTTTTTTGTTCTTTGATAAATATTTGGGTTTCTGCCCAGTGACAGATGTGGACTGTGACAGCTGTTAAATTAACTGACATGTAAGTTTTAAATGTGAAATGTGAAACTATGAAAGCATGCGACAAGGGCTTTTCAGCGCCTGGCAATCCTGCAGCCTGTCCATGCAGATCCGGGAAACTTATCATATAAAGCTGCAGCAGTAAAATCCTGCCTTTTATGACTGATTCTGCGTCATCGAGTGATTTTGACTGGAAAAGAACCCTTTTTTTTTTTATGATCTCTGTTTCATAAGGGCTCCGACCATGCGCACAATTAAGCATTGGAACATGTGAGCCAGCAGTAGCTTCCACTTTTCACAGATCAATTAAAGTTTTATAACACGGCCCTATCTGCTGCTCACTCTGCACATTCAAAAGTGTTGTCAGGCTATTAAACTCTCTTTTTTTTTCACTTACTTTCTCTCTTCACTCTCACTGGCACTTGACCCATTCAGAGCAATTTTGACAAGCAGAGAGACAGCCTTGGAAAATCTATTAAATAACATTTGGCTTTAAGAGCCTCGGAGCACAAAAAAATGTAGAGATTACTACGTCAGATAATTGAGTAACAAGGACGAGGGGGGGGGGGGGTGCCTCTTAATTTTAATGAACAAAACATCTTTTGTGAGACACATGAAGCAGTAAAGGGAGGCTGGAATGGCGTGGCAGTGTGATATTAAACAAGTTCAACTCCCAGTCATACTGTAACTTTGTTGATTCATAAAAAAAAAGTTGCCTGGAGAGAAAACTGGGAAATATTTTGATTACTCGCCTATAGAGACAAGCTCGCCCCTCCCCTCCCCTCTGTAATACAAGTTGACTACGTCCGACCAGTGCCGAAAAAAGTTGCAGATGAGAAAAGTAAGCAGGAAAATAATAAAAAGGGGCCAGGAAGGGGCGGAGGCCAAGAGTCTAAAAACTGACGACTGCGCTGCTTTTAAACAGCTGTATGTTAGCTCTTGGTCTCAAAAGACCCAGAAAGAGATGTTAGATTCATCTCCCAGAGGGCTTCTTAAAAAACACCAGAGCCAGATAGTGCCTTCCTCTCCCTGGCTCCTTATGTTGTTCTTTCTCTCTCTGTTCGTCTCACCATCTCTTTCGCTTTTACGGGGAGCTATTTATCCTGATTACATCAGGGGTCAATCATTAATTCGCACCTTGGGGGTCCCGGTGCTGGCTGTGGCTACAATGGGCTGCTTGTTCAGCGGCTGTTATTCCAGTGGAAAACTACGCTGCTCGGCCTGAGAGCCGGGCCCAGGCCACATGAAGGCATCCCATTTATTTGATAAATTGTAAATGCGTGCCATAAACGGTGCTCTTTGCTTTGTAGCATGGCTTGCAATAACAAAGATTTTGGGGGCACGTATGAACAGATGCAGGCTATCACACAAACACACATCTGTTTGCAACTGCAGGAGCTGTTACTGTACTCTAAACACATGTGCAAGGGATCAGATGGTGTTGTAGGTAAAGATGATATCTCATAATTGTTGCACGTCACAGTGAAATTACAAGATGTGACATAGAGATGACATTTATAGACAATAACCTTTGAAAGGTAGCCGACATTTAGCAACGTGATGTATTTCGTGAGACAAGCTAAGACAGAATAATGTCAAGCCATAAGAGGAGAATCTGAATATACCTCCTTTTAAGAGTCAAGTTTAACAGAATTTTTTTTTTTCTCAAATTATGAAACGCTGATAACATTGTAATCAGCATTGCCATGGCAAAATAACTTGACACGGTGCTGGAAATCAGCAGTTTAATCGAAGGGCCTTACAACAGGCAAATTGTTCTGTGGTTGTGTTTAATCAGAGCACTCTAGACTTAAATGCAGAAAGATAAAGATCGGGAGTCATTTTCTGCCGTCTGCCTGGGCGCACTCAAACACATGTGCCTTGTGGCATATAGACTGAGCTGTATTGTCAATGTGGTCCGGGTAGAGAGGAACAACACAGACTGCATGCAAGAATTCTGGGAAGGGATCTATAAATAATGCATCAAATGAGAACCAACCAAATGTCTTGCAGAATAAGCAGCCGTGCCTTCATTGAAAAAAATGATGCATTTTTTTTTCTTTTACACCTTGATGCATATATTGTAACGCATTGAGGACCGCAGGGTAGAATAGATGGCAACAATAGCTTGAGTATTCAGAGCCAGGTATGGTAGAGAGCAAGCAGCATAGTGGAGTCATGGCTATGATAAAAAAAAAAGAAAAAAAGAGCTAGGAATAGGACCAGTATGGCAATGATGGCCATCATAAAACACACATGTCTTATTTCCCTCACTGCCTTCCTTCTCCAACGCACAGAGACTGTATCTTTGTCTGGCCGTAAATTGATCTGGTTCAATTCAAGAGGAAAGTCAGCCACTGATGAAAAGAGAGTATCCAGGGAAAACGCAAAAGTATGCAAAATTCTGCACCGGCTCCAAATATGGGGAGAAAAGATCGTCTGGTGAAAGGGGGGGGGGGGGGGGGGCAGAGGGAGAATGTGTGGACCATGACAGATATGAAAAATGGGTAGCCGGTTGAGCAATAAATGACCAAACATTTTGATGTGGGAACTCTGTGCATACATGTGTGTGTGCGTCTGTTAGGGCCGGCGTGAAAACCCAGAGCCTAATCTGCTGTTTGTGCCGCTATATTGTGTCAATATGGTCCCACTTAGTTTCATTATTGGGCCACAGAAAGACATTGGTACCTGTTTCTCTGTAGTAACAAGGCCTTTGATGATTCTGTCTCCACACAAAAGAGCCTAAACGCTTTGTGCTTTAAAACGAGTGGGGGGCAGAGGAGAGAGAGGCAGCTGTAAAACTTAAACAAGTGCAAATTAAAGGTAGAGTGGCGAAGACGGAGAGGTGAAAAACTGTACAGCGGTGTACTTTTCCACGGTACCACATATTCAAAATGACGTACAAATGGAAGCATGTGACGAGGCGGCCAAAGGGGGGAGAAGGTGTGCGTTTGGTGCACACGTTTGTGTGTGTGTGTGTGTGTGTGTGTGGTAGTCGTGAGGAAGTAATGAGTGAGCAACGGGGGCACAGTCGGCTACAATACCAGCAGTGCTCTCCAAGCGAGAACGCCACACTGTTTCCCCTTGTAAAAGCACCGGGGAACATTTCCAAGCAACACTTTAAATTACAACAAGGCTTCGGAGTAGGGAAGAAAGAAAGAAAGAAGGGAAGAAAGAAAGAAAAAAGAAGAATATGCTGGTTAAATAAATGTTGGTTGTCCTTCTGCTTTACATACAGCAATAGTTACTAAACCTATTGCTGAATTAAAGTTTATACTTTTGTGAGTCGCAGTTTATAAAGCTTATGTCCTCAATAGTATGTTATATTTTATGTGCTATATTACATGTTATATATAATTTATTTTTCATTGCATGACCAAAAATACCATGAAAAGAAAACCGAAGGCTCTTTTCATTATTGTCTATGCACACACACAGTGTATGGAGTTTTACAAAGTTTGAACGCAACACATACTGTATGCCGCGCATTTATTGTTGCTCACATATATTCAAAGAACATCACGGATGTTACTCTCACACAACAGAATCTGTGAATAATCAAACATATGATATCTATCATTTGGAATGGGAAGATTAATCTTCAGTCTGTGACATAAAGATTATGCGTGTAAACACTGCACGTTACAGACTACGGGATCATTTCGGGCAACTGGGACCCAAAATATGTCCAGTTAGCCGTTAGTGTGGGGCCAGCATTACTTCCTTTCTCCGAGGAAAAAAAACAAAAAACTATAACCGTATCAGCACTTGTGAACATTTCAACATTTCCACATAAAAACAAAGACAACTGGATGGAATTCGGTCAGTGCGGCTCAATGAGGAACTGAGTGTCGGTTTTGTGAGTTTTTATACGTGAGTGTGCACTTTTGTGTTTGTGTGTATAGCGCCAATACAACACGGCTGATGTATTGATGTGTTATTTGTGCTGAGCAGCCCAGAGGCATTCTGTCCTCCAATAGTGTGGGTGTGTGTGTGTTTGAGAGAGAGAGAGAGGGAGAGAGAAAGCAAGCCCCCAGGCAAGTAGGAGACAGCAGGCAACCTCCTGCAGCTGACAGTGTGTGTGTGTGTGTGTGTGTGTGTGTGTGTGTGTGTGTGTGTGTGTGTGTGTGTGTGTGTGTGTGTGTGTGTGTGTGTGTGTTTGTGCGTGTGGTGGCCCTGCGGTCCCATGGGTTCCGGGTTCCGGGCTTCTGCAGACATTTATTAACAGGGCAGATTAATAGCACTAGGACAAAACATGTTGACAAACATGATAAATATTAATAATAATCAATAGTGAGTTACATTTGCCAAATTGAGTTGCAAACATCCCCCAGGGGGGAGTGAAGGAGAGATGAGGGTGAGGGGGGTGGGGTGGGGCAAGAGGACGGAAAAGAGAAAGGAGCAGGAGGGAACGGGAAGAACGGAGGAGGAGAAGTGAGGATTAAAGGTAAAAAATGACAAATGGGAACGTGAAAAAAGGGGAATCACATGAAAATAAGATAAGAAAAACAAAGAGTGAAATACAAACGGACACAATGTAATTACATGGAACAGACCAAGACCTTCACAGCAGGCTCCGTTTCGACTCAATCAGCCGTTTAACTGTGACAAACCAGTCCACGAACAACAAAACACTCAAGATGCCACGGCAGCCAATGACAGTAATGCTACTCACAGTTCCAGGTGGAAGATAACTATATATATTATATATTTCCCTCTTTGCAAAGCTCCTGAATATGGGAATCATTTGTGGGAGAGTGGCACCAGACCCGTGACATCAGCACCGTATAGTCACATCTTCTCTACCGTGTAAACCAATTCAGAAACCGATGTTATGGTTTTTCCTCTTTGAAAAGGGTTGTCACTTTTGTGTGTGTCTGATGCATGAAGGCATTGACAACATGAAATCGGAGGCTGGGTGTTCAGTTTTCAATAAATGAAATGTAAAAAAAAATAAAAATAAGATGGCCTCGAACAAACTCCAGGGAAAAGATGAAGTGCTGCGTTTGTCCCAGATAACGTGACAACATGGTGGGTGAACAGTTTCAACACTTTCCACTATGCAGCAGAAAACTACTGCACTCCTTACTGTCTTTCTCTTTTTCTCTCTTCATCTGAGTGTCTGTGTGAATGTGTTAACGTGTGCACGTGTGCGTGAGTGTGTGTGTGTCTGTCCGTGTCCCTACACCCACTCTAGGTGCAGCTTCATTTAGCAATTCGCTCCGGAGGCCAGGCAGCCAGCTGAGGGAGCACCAAGGCAGACAGGGTGCAGAACAAACCCATCCATTCTTATTAACGAGGGAGGAGAGAGGATGATTGTGTGTGTGTGCGTCAGCGTGCATATCTTTCTGGCAACGCCTTTTGTTTGAGTGATAATCTCAGGTGGGACATGTTATTAATTTGATTCAATAAAATCTCGAGAGATTTGGATCAACGTGCTGTCACATCCATCCGAGTTATGTGCTACATTTCTTCAGTCTTGTCCATCTTGAAAACAAGAAAATATATTAACATTAATGCAAATCTGATACGTGCAATATCTAATAACGAGGTACAGTAAAGTACAAAGGATGCTTGGTTTAGGCACAATGTGCGTCATACATTTTCTGTCTTTCTTTCTTTCTTTTTCGCTTACTTTTTCAACAATTACCTCAAACCCATGCAATATCTGCGGGCCACTTCTTTCTCTTTAGAAATCCCAGCGGTTTTCCAACAGAAAACATTTGATAATCACCACAGTTTGTCGCAAGAAAAGAATCCAATTAAGAACCACTTTTACAAACCACAGTCGAATGAAACTCCGCACAGGTAAAAAAAAAAAAAAAACGAGCATGTCCAACGGATTCCTGAGGCAAAGAGCTGCCTAAACTCAGTTTAACTGGAACACCAGTTCCAGTTGTCTTCTCAACTGCAACACAATTTAGATCAAATTAACAGCAATCTGATAAAATATATAGTGCAATACTTTGGAAAAGCCTCAAACTGAGTAATTGTGCAGTGATAAAAAAAATGCTGATCTGGAAAAAAACCCTGAATGCATATTATCTGATTTCTGTCAGGCAAAGTCATACGCACATGGGAGTTACAAGTGGCTGCATATATGGTTACTCATGTGAGTGTGTGTGAACAGCCTCATAGCTTTTCGAGTCAATATATACAGTAGCTGTACGTCTGAGGTTGTACCAGCGTGTAAAGAGGGGTGTCGGTGTGGACGGAGGAGGGGGTTGGGGAGGGTGATGATATTCACCTCTGCCACTGGAAGCAGCCTACATCCATACATCAGTCTATTACTCTCCAACCTCGCACCGCTCGCCTGCTCTCTTCTTCCCGCCCGCTCCCTCCAGTCATTAGCCAGTGAATTAACGACAATCCAGTGTGCTATTAATCACCCTGACAAAAGTGTTAGCATTGCCTGCTAGGCCGACACGAGACTGTGGAGGAGGAGGAGGAGGAGGAGGAGGAGGAGGGTGGTTGAAGATGGCGAGAGACTGAAAGAGAGAGAGGGAGAGAGAGAGAGAGGTGGCTAGAAGGGTTCATGGGAGACAAGTGAGTGTGTGCAACAGGAGAGGAGAAGAGAGAGAGAATAAAAAGACAATGAGGTATGAGAGATCAAGAGAAAAGAGTTATGTTGTACTTTAAGAGAGAGGAGAGCTGGTGTGAGGAAGAGAAAGAAAGAAAAATACTTACAAACAATATGTGTGTGTGTGTGTGTGTTTAAAAGTAGCCAAGTAAATAGATCAGAAAACGTTCTGGAAAGAAATTACTTCCAATCAAAAAAAGAATCTAAAAAAACATCTCACCATATTTATTGTAATATGTTATGAATAAACTCTTTATGTAGTTTTTCAGTCATTATTTTCTGCCTTTTTAATTCCACAAATGTCGCAACATTCATGCAACATTCAACAAATTCTTTGCGGCTATGGATCTGGCACACAAAAGCATTCAATGTGAAGCGGACAAACTTCCCACGTAGTGTATGCTTGTAAACTAAACACATACTTAATCGCAATTATGATTCTAATAATTATTTTTAATATATCTAACATGATCAATAATGTTCACACAGGAGAAGCAAAAATCACAGGACCATAAGAAAAAGCAATAAAAGCATCTATTCTCCACAAGGACGCAAAAAGAGACAAAAATGACAAGTTTGCAGTTTACCTCAGCTCATAACTGCTGAGAACGTGAATCTGCCCCCCCCCCCCCCCCCCCTCCCTCTCTCCCGCTCTCTCCCAGAGTCAGACCACCTGCTGGGAGGCCTGAGCAGTGGACGTCAGGTGGGTCGCGGCCGTCACACAGTCCCATGTCATCAGGCTGTCACAGTGAATGGAGCTGACATGGGAGATATGCTAATCCACTTAGCTTCAAACTCAGCCAGGAGGCCGGTGCACAGCGCTAACTCAAATCATGAGCAGCAGAACACACACACACACACACACACACACACACACACACACACACACACACACACACACACACACACACACACACACACACACACACACACACACACACACACACACACACACACACACACACACACACACACACACACACACACAGAAAACTAACTCAGACACATTAAGCCATTTAACACTGAACTTTCCAGAATATGTATATAAGATTAGATCAGATGAAGATTAAATATTGCCTGGCCAGATATTAAGATGGTGCTTAGTGGGGTATAAATTACATTCTACAACAAGAAAAAGGCTTTGCAAGAGGTACACAAAAAAATATAAACCCCTTTAATTATAATATAAATCAATGCAATAGCCCTTCAATAAGTACTGGCATTACTAGCTGTAAATGTTCAGCTTTTTGTTGTAACGGAGTTGATTCCAGTCTTATTTCAATGTTAAAAATTGTAATGATGAGTAAAATAATAGAATAAGTGAAGTATTCTAATAACCAACGATTTGCTTAACTTGTTTGTGAAGCAACGGCTTTCCAGCAGTGGGAATGCACCCATACACACAAATTCTCTCTCACACAGACACACACACACTGTATCAAAGTGATCAAAGTCACCCAGCAAGCAGCAAGGTGTCAGAGTTCAAAACTATTGCGCCACTCAGCCAGATGATATCTCGAACCGATCCATCGTATTTCCCGACCATGACTTCCCCTATTAGGAGCTGCGCTGGGGCTATTACTAATCTGTTCACTATCCCACAGAAACAGGAAGGAAGAGAGGGAAACAGATGGGAAGGCAGGAGAATGGCGAGCAGGGGACACAATGCTCACTGCTCCCTTCCTCCTCCTCCTCCTCCTCATCCCCTCTCCCTCCGTCTCCCTGCTCTGCTCGGCTCTGCTCGCTCTCTAGCCGTCCGCGGAGCGAGAGGGAGCGGAGGCTCACAATCAGTCTGACAA
Organism: Scophthalmus maximus; assembly: GCF_022379125.1. Lineage (NCBI taxonomy): Eukaryota > Metazoa > Chordata > Actinopteri > Pleuronectiformes > Scophthalmidae > Scophthalmus > Scophthalmus maximus. The sequence continues at coordinate 15,710,706 of NC_061517.1, read as the reverse complement.
TACTGTATACAAGTGGCGGGGAACAATGGAGGGCAACCACAAAGAATTCTGGGAACAGGGACACAGCCTTCTTCTCCTTTGGGTGGCTCCTGCATCGATACACATCGGCCTGCTGAGACTGACCGGTGCCACAGAGAGAGAGAGAGAGAGAGAGAGAGAGAGAGAGAGAGAGAGAGAGAGAGAGAGAGAGAGAATTCAGCAGCTACAATTAGGGCCGCATCACACATTTGTTTGTGTAAGCATGTGTGTTTGTGAAAATGGCAATAATCAAACAGTTTCCTGTTTCTTAGAATCAAATACATATGCAAATGCACTTGCACACGCACACGCACACGCACACACACACACAAAGAGAAAGTACACAAACGTTAAATCACACCCACACACATGTTCAGTGTCAAGTCTTTCCATAATTAGGCCACTTAATTAACACCAAACCACAGAGGGAACTGAAAATGAGAAAATAAGCTGTGTGTGTGTGTGTGTGTGTGTGTGTGTGTGTGTGTGTGTGTGTGTGCGTGTGTGTGTCCGTGCATTTGTATGTATATGTATGACAAATACTGAAAAAGAAAAGACGGAAAAAGAAAGAATGAAAGAAAGATACTGGAAAAGAATGAGTGAGATAGAGAGAGGAAAGAGAGAGAGAGAGAGAGAGAGAGAGAGAGAGAGAAGGGCAATTTTGTCGCTCTCCTCTTTAAGTGCGCATGGTGTGGGGTGACTGCGGTCCATTTGGAAATAATTGGCTGGTAATTAGGTGGGGGTCGACAGGTCGATTTGGGAACAAATGGCTGTCTTTAGCTCAGGTGGCCCTCCACACGAGATAATGGGACCTTTACCTCCCACCCCTCCATGTCCCTTTCCTCCTTTCCTGTATCTGCTTCTCCTTGCCTGTCCTCTCCCATCCATTTCCTCTCAAACTTCCATATCTCAGAGTGTATGTGAGAGAAAAAACAAAAAGTCACAACAAACTAACTGGTTAAAAGTGACTTTTTTTGTACTGAATCTTAATATACACCTATAGAGACGATGCACTCAAAGTTTCTGAAGTGCAAAACAGCTTCAGTTACTGTATGTGGTTACTCACAAGTCCTCTTCTCTGGCATTGTTTTGCATATATTTGCCTTTATTTTACTTCACTGAAAAGGTGACGATGATAACCACGTTGAAAACAGCTGTGATTGGTCCTAGGTTAATGCTGTAAAAAAAAAAAAAATCAGCGCACGCACGCACACACACATACACACACACACACGCACACATGTACACACACAGGCATGAAAGGAAATGTAAATACAATTGATCTTGCAATGAAATGTGCGGTTGTGTATTTTTACCAATGTCGCAAACTGCAGTCTCTCTCTCTCTCTCTCTCTCTCTCTCTCTCTCTCTCTCTCTCTCTCTCTCTCTCTCTCTCTCTCTCTCTCTCTCTCTCTCTCTCTCTCTCTCTCTCTCTCTCTCTCTCTCTCTCTCTCTCTCTCTCTCTCTCTCTCTCTCTCTCTCTCTCTCTCTCTCTCTCTCTCTCTCTCTCTCTCTCTCCGTCTCCTATCCTCCCATTCAGCCTGGGTCTTGTTTGGCTTCCTGCTGTTTGTGTCCAGACAAGGCCTTGATTTGAATACTGATTCCCCATTGATAGGCCTGCACTTCCGATCTAATTAACTTGTTTTGTCTTTGGCTAAATGGAAACGTCCGAAGGAGGGTGAGAGAGAGAGAGAGAGAGAGAGAGAGAGAAAAAGAGGAGCGACACCAAACAGACGCGCTGTAAATAACAACAAGTAAATACAAACAGGATGGAGGTTAAGGAAGGACATGTAAAAAAAAAAAAAAAACTCATTGTGTGACATCTAAAGGGTCACATCTGCTGGAAGTAAACACATTTACCATTAAAAAAAACAAAGAAAACAATTTAAAATTCAAAGAATCGCTGAAAGCAGGAAATCAAATAAAAGCAACGAGTTTGGCACATTCACCGAGCTCAGTGGAGACTAGAGCATTAAAAAAAAACTAACTGCTTACAACAAAGTTCTTCAAAAAATATGATTAGAAATAGTAAATGTCGACGCGTGAGTTGCTACTGTGTGGCAACCTTTGACACATTAGCACCCTAAGAGTCGGGAAAGAAATCAAAGAGGATTTGCTTTTATAATCAACTAATGCAAGGCAGATGTCTGCTGACTTAATGCCCAAAACATCAGCACACATCAAATCAACATCTCCTTCGATTTAATGTTCAGTCAAAAAACATATAATTCTTCTCAGCACCAGAGTATTTATATCGTATTCATTTTCTGTTTATTTTATGGACAGTGTATGGGACCATTTGATGTCTGTATTAGTGCTACATTGTGAGCTGCAGATAGCCGTGTGTTTGTTGACTTGGCTATTTAGTCCTAGCTACTGTACGGAGGGACATATTGGTAGGGGCCACAACACAGAAGACACAAACATGCAATGAGGAGGAGACAGAGATGTCAGTGTGCACTGGGAGAAAGATGACGGCAACAACACAGACTCTTGACACGAAAAGGCCGGAAGGCAGAGGGGTGGGGGTCAGATAAAGACATATGACTCAAAATAAACTGCGTACACAAAAGAGAGAGAGGCTGAGATGGGCTGAAAGGAAGAGGAGAGGGGGGAGACGAAGGGAGGATCAAAGGGGATGTCCGCCGCTGATATGGCACCGCAGATAATGTGTAGCGCAATTAGTCCGCTGCGACGATTTCCATTAGGGCTGATCAAATATTTATACTGCCTCCTGAGCATGTCACAATGCTGCCCTGGCCCCTTCATATCAATGTGACAAACACCTAATGAAAGAGCAGGCGTACAGACGGGGAGGGGAGGTGCAGAGATGGACAGACAGAAAGGGAAAGAAAGAAAGAAAAGGGGAGGTGGAGAGGTGTTGGAAGCAGAGTTTGCTCTGTCTCCCTCTTCCACATTTGGTTTGCAAATGGTCGGGCTTCTGTCATCAATTACAAGGTCGGTCCGGTGGCAACGAGTGGCCACGTCTGTACGAGCGCGACGAAACAAGGACGAGGCAGCGCGGATCCTGCCTCACCCAGAGCCATTAATCAAACTGAGGCGGCCGCAGAACCAGTCCAAATTGGGCTCATCAGTCTGGGCATGAGAGGGAATCAAGGTACAAGGACGCCGAGAGGGAGGGAGAGAGAGAGAGACAGCGAGGGGAAAATAAAGATGGAGGGTAGTGGGGGTTGAAGAAATTGACTTTTATACTCCCTCTCTAATGAGGTAATTCCCCTCAAGAAAAATATTTGCTCCTCGATGATAATGATGATCTCTTTCAGCGTAGGTTCTCTCAATCTTGACTGGAACTTGCTCGAGATGCGGTGAGGCAAAGTTTATGCCTCTGCACATACAAAATAACAGTATATCAGATGTCTTAGCACCACAGTGTAAGTCCTGCTGCTGTGTTCAGCGTTGTGGGATAACAATGTTATCTCATCGACACGACTTTTCATACTCTGGGCTGCTCGTTTTAAATTGTTTGGGCTGATCCTACTCTGTGGTATTATTCTACCCCTGCTCTGCAGCCAAGTGCAGACAATTTATCTTAACATTTATGTAGGCTACTCTCCTGTCTTTTTTAAATATTATGAGACCCTCAGTGTAGTTTTCACACAGAGGGATTTTTCTGGATGTGATTTTGAAGTTGGCATTTCACATTCACATTCTCCGCGAATTGTGCGCCTGGGGAGAAATGAGATACATTAACCATTGCTGGTCAGTGACACTATCAACCAAAGGTTAGGAGTAACAAGATGGGCGGGCCTCCGGAGGTGAGAGGTCAAGTCCTGGCCTGACAGACGGATGGAGGAGAGTGGTCAGGACTTGAAGGATGAGAAAGGAATGAAGGATGGGCCTGGTCGGGTGCTGTGACAGTCGGGGATATGGATGACCCTCCTCACCAGTGTGACAGGGAAAGGACCCCGCGTTAACAGGGAGTCTGACTTGTATTCTTTTGTCTTTGGTCTATTTTCAATTCAATGGGTTTTCGTCACATACACATGTGTATTACCAGGCCAGTAAGCAGCATGGTATATGGAAGGAAGAAAAACAGCTTACCTTCAACTTAACATAGAAAAAAAATTCTCAGAAGATAGACACCAATAGCCTAAGATAGAAAGTGAAAAAAATTAATGTTTTGATGGAATATTTCAACATAAAAATAAAAAGCTTGGCTAAAACATAGGAATAGAAAACGTAAGCATAAAGCTCCCCATTATTATCACAAATAAAAAATTCATAAGCCATCTTATACTGAAAGTACACCAAGAGAAGACATGGACATTTTTTTTTGAATGAAGCAGACGCAAAATGAAATAAACTGTGCCAGATATGTAACAAACCAGCTCTGCAAACCTCAACGTCGGTCTTTCAATTTCTTCAGCATGTGGCCATTAGGGCGAGTATGAGACAGACCTCTGCTTCTAACCTACATAGGTCTGGATAACAGAAAATGTCAGGATAAGATGCTACAGCGGGCTAATCTCCGGCACAAGCGATAACATTCAGTGGGTGAAACCATGACAGATGAGTATTGATCTCCTCGTTGCTGGAGGAGCGTTAAATAGATAACTAGACCACTTTATTGATATTGACTGAAGAGTCAAAGACGGGAAAATAACTTCCTTCTAAAAAAAACACCCCTTGAATTACTGTGCAATACATTTGGATTAGATTGGGGGGGGGGGGGGGTGAAGAATTACTGATCCATATTTGTGGCAATTGTAAAGGTTAGCATTTGGCTACAGGAGAAATGAAGGTAAATTAAAGGAGCTTCACATGCAAACACAATCAGACACACAATATGTTATGTAAATATGTCACAAAATATAATTAGCTTTATCACAGGTCGTCCACGTTTAAATGTAAGGTGGTAGCCCCTCTCAACAATTAGATAAAAACGACAACATCACAACACCAAGAGAAATTCAAACACCGCACGCATGGAGCCTAATCTCACACAGCGCCATACTTCAAACATCCTTCTTCAACAGTCACACGTGTGGTCATAACTCACCCAAAGCAGACATATTATCTCACGAGTCGTCCTCGCTACGGAGTAGTCGAACTCTAAGTTCCCGGCGACCCATAAACTCTGGTTACCAATTAACCGTGTGTGTGTGTGTGTGTGTGTGTGTGACAGAGATACACGGAGAGCGCTGGGGGTGTCTGGCAGGCCTATCTGCGGCGCTGCGATGCGCTAACGTGAAAGAATGCCAGTGTCAATGTGACAGAGATACGGGAGGTGCGGGAGGCCAATGGGCCGGGTTGAAGGTCGATGTCGAGGTCAAGTCCTAAAGAGCTGGACACTCCAGGGGCCGCCACATGTTTGGAAGGTGTTAAGAATCCCCACACTTTGATTTGTCTTGTCGAGCCAAGATGTATTCATGCCCCTTTGGAAGTTAAAACAGAACGGATGTTACTGATGAGACCTTAAGGAAAGTCGGTTTGTTCAGGACATGTGACATCTGCTGCCAGCTAAAGTGAAAGCAACACCATCAGGTGAAATCCTCCCTCTGTCAACATGTTCTCACGTTTCTTTTCTTTTTCTTTTTTTTTTAGGGGGTGGGGGTCCTTTTCAACACTGTCTGCTCTGGATATCCCTACGTTCCTCTAATCCTGCCTCACTCTGTGACTGATTCATCACCTGACGCATTTCCTTCACCCATCTTAAACTGAAAAGGT